>NC_054564.1:3608917-3895519 GCF_017654505.1 Polyodon spathula | reverse complement strand
TCAGAGGTGTTGGCCCAGGCATGGAGTGTAATGTTATTCAGAAGCTTGAGGGTTAGCTGTTACCCTTAGCTGATGTAATCACTGTCTGCCATAGACTGAAAGGCATTTCGTATTCAGTTAAATATATACAATCAGAATTCAATCATTTTCCTCTTTAGTCCCTCCTTTTTGGAACACCAATAATTAAGAACATAAGAAGATAAGAAAGTTTACAAATGAGAGGAGGCCATTCGGCCCATCTTGTGCGTTTGGTTGTTAATATTGATCCCAGAATCCCATCAAGCAGCTTCTTCAAGGATCCCAGGGTGTCAGCTTCAACAGCAGGAGTTGGTTCCAGGCCCTCACAATTCTCTGTGTAAAAAAGTTCCACCTATTTTTTGTTCTGAATGCCCCTTTATCTAATCTAAATTTGTGACCCCTGGTCCTTGTTTCATTTTTCAGGTCGAAAAAGTCCCTTGGGTCGACACTATCAATACCTTTTAGGATTTTGAATGCTTTATTAGGTCTGCGTAGTCTTTGTTGAAGACTGAATTCTTTAGCCTGTCTGCATATGACATGCCTTTTAAACCCAGAATAATTCTGGTCGCTCTTCTTTGCACTCTTTCTAGAGCAGCAATATCCTTTTTGTAGTGAGGTGACCAGAACTGAACACAATATTCAAGGTGAGGTTTTACTAATGCATTGTACAGTTTTAACATTACTTCCCTTGATTGACACTTTTCACAATATATCTGAGCATCTTGTTGGCCTTTGTTATAGCTTCCCCACATTGTCTAGATGAAGACATTTCTGAGTCAACAAAAATGTCTAGTCTTTTTCATAGATTCCTTCTTCAATTTCAGTATCTCCCATATAATATTTATAATGCACATTTTTATTTCCTGCGTGCAGTACCTTATACTTTTCTCTATTAAATGTCATTTGCCATGTGTCTGTCCAGTTCTGAATCTTGTCTAGATCATTTTGATTGACCTTTGCTGCTGCAACAGTGTTTGCCACTCCTCCTATTTTTGTGTCGTCTACAAATTTAACAAGTTTGCTTACTATACCAGAATCTAAATCATTAATGTAGATTGGGAATAGCAGAGGACCTAACACTGATCCCTGTGGTACTCCACTGGTTACTTCATTCAATTCTGAGGTTTCTCCTCTAATCAGTACTTTCTGTTTTCTACATGTTAACCACTCCCTAATCCATGTACATGTGTTTCTTTGAATCCCAACTGCGTTCAGTTTGAGAATTAATCTTTTATGCGGGACTTTGTCAAAAACTTTCTGGAAATCAAAATAAACCATGTTATATGCTTTGCAATTATAAATTATCGATGTTGCATCCTTGTGGCAAAGTGCCCCACCCCTGGGCTATTTATTTGTGTTGCTTGTTGCGTGTAGTGTGTTAATGTTGGTGTATAGTCATTGGTACACGGGATATAAATAGGTCTGTGTAACATGAGTGTTTAAAATGTATATTTGTATTTAGGCACGAGGATTGCACAGCACTTCATGTGCAGGTAAAATGTAATAATATGTGAGCACAGGGAATTGCAGTGGTTATTAATTCATGTGCAGTTGTACCGAGACTCCAATTAAATGTTTGATTAGTAATCGAGTCTCGGTACAGCTGCATAAAAGCAGCATGTTTTTACTCACTCGGGGTTGTGTGTTCAGTGAGTGGAGAACGGATGTGGAGAAGGAGAGTAAACAAAGTAAAATAATGTAGTTAGACCTGTCTTGACTCACCGTGTTTGTTTGTCTGTTAGTCCACTGTTTGTTTAGTGTTAGTGCGTTTTGTTTCATCTCTTTGTTTTGGCTCCAGTGCCGTGTCCTGTGTTTTGTTTGTCTTGCAACCTTTTATTTTCTGATTATTGTTTAAACTACGCAACAGCGCAATTCATATTTCACCTGCCGTACTGAGTGTTTCTTCCGGGTCTGACGTCACCACACACGCCATCCTGTTCCAATCCTCAAAACAATCGAGCAGGTTAGTTAGACATGATCTCCCATTCCTAAAACCATGTTGACTGTCTCCCAGGATACTGTTACCATTTTGGATATATTATAGTTTCCAAAAGTTTGCATATAATAAAAGTCAGGCTTATTGGTCTGCAGTTACCTGGTTCAGTTTTGTCTCCCTTTTGTGGATCGGTATTACGTTTGCAATTTTCCAGTCTATTGGTACAACCCCTGTGTCAGGAAACTGTTGCATGATCTAGGTTAGCAGTTTGTAAATAACTTCTTTCATTTCTTTGAGTACTATTAGGAGGATCTCATCTGGCACAGGGGATTTGTTTATTTTAAGAGCTGCTAGTCCCTTTAACACTTCTGCCTTGGTTATGTTAAAGTTATTTAAAACTGGATAGGAACAGGTTGACATGTGGGGCATGTTGTCCATGTCCTCCTTTGTAACTTCCTTTCTAACTTCCTTTTTGACTTGCATTTGCATCTCTTTCTGTGTACTTTGTTTTTGCTCCCTTTTAAACGCTCTGTAAAGTTCCTTTTTTCGCTGAATATTTTTTTTAATTGATCTATTAAACCATTTTGGCAATTTAGTTTTACATTTAGATTTGTCTACTTTAGGGATGTATTTGTTTTGCACCTCTAGTACTACATTTTCGAAGAACAGCCATCCTTTTTCTGTGGGTGTTTTCTCAATTTTACTCCAATCTACTTCTGTTAGTCTCTGTTTCATACCTTCATAGTTTGCTTTTCCAAAATTGTAAACTTAGCTTTAGTCATTACTTTTGGGGTTTTAAAAAGCACTTCAAATGAGACCATGTTGTGGTCTGAGTTTGATAGTGGTTTTCTGACCTCTGTTTTAGTTATTCTGTCTTCGTTATTTGAAAAGACTAAATCAAGGCATGCCTCCACTCTAGTCGGTGCCTTGACAAATTGTGTTAGGAAGCAGTCATTTGTCATTTCCACCATTTCAATTTCATGCTCCCCACCGGGTTTTCCCATTTTATATGGGGGAAGGAAACCCCCCATTAGTATGGCTTCTCCTTTGCTACACGCATTTCTAATGTCATTGTATAACAGATTATTTTGCTCGCCGTCTGAATCTGGCGGTCTATAGCATGCTCCTATTATGCCCGTTGTTTTTTTGTCTGTTATTCTGACCCATATTGATTTGGCTTTGTTTCAAGACTCTTATGTATAGTGCTACCCCTCCACCTCTTCTGTCCTGCCTGTCTTTCCTATACAGTGTATACCCACAAATATTATATTTGTCTCTATCACTCTCAGACAACCAAGTTTCTGTAACACCTATCACATCATAGTTACTTGTTAGTGCAGTAGCTTCAAGTTCTAAAATTTTGTTTCTGATACTTCTAGTATTTAGATAATTGTGTTCAGTTCTGGTCACCTCACTACAAAAAGGATATTGCTGCTCTTGAAAGAGTGCAAAGAAGAGTGACCAGAATTATTCCGGGTTTAAAAAGCATGTCATATGCAGACAGGCTAAAATAATTGAATCTATTCAGTCTTGAACAAAGAAGACTACGCGGCGACCTGATTCAAGCATTCAAAATTCTAAAACGTATTGACAATGTTGACCCAAAGGACTTTTTCGACCCGAATAAAGAAACAAGGACCAGGGGTCACAAATGGAGATTAGACAAAGGGGCATTCAGAACAGAAAATAGGAAGCACTTTTTTACACAGAGAATCATGAGGGTTTGGAACCAACTCCCCAGTAATGTTGTTGAAGCTGTCACTCTGGGATCCTTCAAGAAACTGCTTGCTGAGAAGTTGAAATCCCCCATTAGTATGGCTTCTCCTTTGCTACACGCATTTCTAATGCCATTGTATAACAGATTATTTTGCTCGCAGTCTGAATCTGGCGGTCTATAGCATGCTCCTATTTTTATGCCCTTTGAATTTTTGTCCGTTATTCTGACCCATATTGATTCGGTTTTATTTTCTTTGTCCAGGTTTAACACCTGGGCTTCAAGACTGATTCTTATGTATAGCGCTACCCCTCCACCTCTTCTGTCCCGCCTGTCTTTCCTATACAGTGTACACCCACAAATATTACCTTCGTCCCCATCACTATCAGACAACCAAGTTTCTGTAACACCTATCACATCATAGTTACTTGTTAGTGCAGTAGCTTCAAGTTCTAAAATTTTGTTTCTGATACTTCTAGCATTTAGATAAATACTTTTAATGGTTGTCTTTGTCTGTTTTTTTTGTTGATATCTCCCCCCTTCCTTTCTAGTTTAAATGCTTCTGAACCTGCTCGAAGGATCTTTTCTCCATGCTATCCATGTGTATAATATTTTAGTGGGCCCCACATGAACTAACCCATCTCGAGGGCCTGGGCAAATTAATTTTTAGGTCCCAGGTATATGTCACCTGTGTACACTCCTCCTCTGTGGCACATTAATTCAAACAAAGAATGCTGTGTCTTGATCGAGGGCGAGCTCGACAAACATATTTAGTTATTTTTTTGATAGTTATTTATTTGTGTAACATCTCCCTTTGGAATAGTCCCCCTGCTCCCATAATGCCATTCACCCTGTGTAGTTCCTTCATGTGGTAATTTGTGGATAGTCCACCCCTTGTTTGGTATTGGTAGTGAGAGTCATCTTTCATCATGTTTGGTCCCTTAGGGCACTGATCATATGTTATGGACAAAGCTAAGTTACCTAGCATCATTCATTTTTCTGCCCTGTATGTGCTGGACCCTATCTGCTCCACAGGGCCAGTCTATTCCGCTAGCATGTCTTGTCTGTCTAATGAACCTCCTACAGTAGTTCCAATCTGTGGAGTCATTGCTTCCAGGGCGTTCATTATTCCATGTGTGTCGTCCTGCGAAGGGGCCTGGGGTCTCGATCCCAGAGGCGAGCAAGGTTACCTGCCCCCCTTCAGTGCATCTAATTTCTTATTTTTTTACAATCTGTTATAGCCCCTATTTGTCCTAGCACGTCATTGCCTAGGATTGTTCCTTCTCTAGTGTTGCATACATAAAGCTCTGTAACTATATACGTGCATCCGATGTCCAGCAATGTCGGTTCAGATTTAAAAGCTCATTTTGTACCACCACCGACACCTTCAGTAATTACATAATCCCTGGTAACAGGAATAGGCAGGTTAGTTATCGAGACGGGATCTCCAGTATCTCTTAGCCTTAGTCTCTTTATCTCTACCTGACCGGCACTCTCTCTGTCGGTGTCCCCTGCTTGACACACCCATGGCAATTGCCTGCGAAGCGCACAGCACACACAGGGGTTTTATTCTTTTCCACCCCCCTTTTCTCATTCATCCTGTTTTCTATGCTCCCTGCCCAATTCATAATATCCTCATATGTCTTCCTTGGATTAACTCCAACCTCTAATGCCTTTTCCAAATGTGGTCTAAGACCACTCAAAACTGTCTGGGAGTCCAGAATAATCCCTGTATGCTTCCCATTTACGAATCCTATATTCCTGTGATGATTCTCCTTCTTTCTGTCTATCCCCCATTATTCAAGGCCAGTCAATGTGATTTCTTGCAGGCTACATAAAATTACAATTCCCTGTTCCCATTTCGGGTCCCAGCCACTTTTGGTCATTTTTACATACACTTTGGCATTTTTGCCACTCACAGACTCATTTATTCCATGTATGCTTTTTTCATGCATTGTAGCACTTGTGCTGCTTCCATATTCAATTATTTAATTAATACTTACTACTTGATCAAGGCTGTTACCCTAAAGTTGGCGCTGCGTGTCTGTGGTATCTACTGTGAAACCCTTTCCCCGGATTTACAGGCAGAAACTATGCATTAGTAAACGCAGCCAATATATTTTGTGAACAGAGTCCAAACCTACGCACTGTGCATCTAAATAACCCTGATAATACTTTTATCGTGGTCTCGAAACAATTTTATGCAGTTCTTTTAATCCTAATATACACATGACATTTAAATCAATCTCAATCTGTTAATGTTCTAGCCTTTAAATACAGAGTGTGGTTTTAGTCAGATTAACATACTCACCCTTCCAGGTACACAGGTAACAGACACAAGATAAACAACCAAAACATATTGAGAACCCTGCTCACAGCGCTAAAATCTGTAGAGGATTTATTCTCTGTTATCCAAAGAGATTCAGGTTGATTATCAGCTCTAGATATTTTATTCAATGTATACAAGGGAAGAGTCAGCAAAGACAAATGGAGTTACAGTAGATATGTATACAGGATTTTTACAAGCTTGAAGATAAGGTGTGTCTGGTGCATGTTACAACTGTGCTACCAGAAAGATCAGTAGGACAAAGACAATGTATAGCCCAAGATAAGATTAAAACAGAGCCATTGTTATCAGAGGTGATGGTGTAGCCATGGGGTGTAATGCTGTTCAGAAGCTTCAGGGTTAACTGTTACCCTTAGCTGATGCAATCACGGTCTGCTATAGACTGAAAGGCATCTCGTATTCAGTTAAATATATATCCTTAGTATTCAATAATTTTCCTCTTCAATACAAACCACCTGATACAAACTATCTGATGCAGAGAAGTGGCAGATGTCTGTATCACATCAATATGACAGTCTAAGGCAGGGTGTTGTGGGATAGTGCCACACCTCGGGTGTGTTGTGACACACAAAGACAGGTGTTTCATATTGTGGTCATGCAATGGCTATGAGGTCATTTGAAATGAAAAACAACTAACAAAAGTAGGGTTAAAGAGATGTCCTGAGATATCGCCACGGCTACGACATCGCACCCCATTCAAATGAACAGGAGGAAGATCCTTGCCATTGTATAATATATAAAATAAGTTATTGAACTTTCATGTAGATAACTTTGTCAGTTGGTCTTATTTATCCTTTTTCTCAAATAATTGTAGTTGCATACATGTTCTCCTGCTAACCCTTGTTTCCCAGTTGTTTTTCACAGTGTTTTTAGATGGCTGTCCTTCTTCTATACATCCCACATGGTTCTAGTTATGAAGGTCGAGGTGCACTTGTAGGAATCACTTTACACCACAGCCAGTTGACTCCAGCATTGCCCAGCAAGCCCCTGCTATCCAGAAAGAACTTAATCTGCCTCTGTTAGTCATTTGGATTCGATCCTGCTTTTGTAGCCCGCGGAGATTGGAAAGCTAGTGTTTATTTTTATCGCTGCAATCACCAGAACTCTAAAACTATTGTTACAGTGGTCGTGACTGACAGTGGAAACAGCTGGCTGCGAAGCGGCTACCACACAGAGCAGGGCAGGGGGAGGGTGTGAAGGTTTGGGGGCTGCACTGCATCTCTATGCCGTACTAGGAAAGATTAGAATTACTTAGAAAACATGCAGAAAGACAGGGCTCAGTAGTTTCCAGGGTGAGACTGCAGGACTAACTGGAACTTGATCCTGCGTTTGTTGACTTAAGATAATTGCTGTCTGTCAGGAGCCCTGTCTGTTAGGAGAGGTTAGTCACAGCCAGTGGTCATGTTAACGCTTTCCTTGCTGGAGGTGACCACATACTGTAATTGTCTATACAAACCCACAGTCGTGATTGTAGGTAAAGCTACTGCAAGAGCTGAATTAAAAGTAATTTTAGCCATCAAAAGAATTCCATTAATCTTACCTTTTTTTGCACTTCCATTTGCTACATAGGTCTCAAATGTGCAGTTTTGAAAGAAACGCATGTTTTGTGTACTACATTTGAGACATATATAACAGGGCTAGAAACTAACAAAAATGTGTACTAGTCCAAAGGCGTGCATTTTGTTTTCCTAAAAAGTAAACAGTTATAATTTAGATTTTTTTTTGTAAACATTTTTTTTTAACAGGCACCTTAGTAAACGCTCCTACAGATCGATCAGTCACCTGTTTGCACCTCGTTACTGAACAACTGCTGTACTGTGTGTGAGAAACTGACGCTGACAGCACCGACAGGATGACAGAGGAGAAAAAGCTCTGCCTGAAACTGACACCGATGACACAAATAAAATGTTTATTTTATTGTCATTACATGTGTTGCTATTTACAAAAATGCTGGCTGGTTTGTGGAGTTTAGGGTTACAGCCTGTGAGTGATTTAAATAACTATGAATTACTCTCTACAGTAATGAATATGCTCACGTACACATGCAGTCTTCACTAAAGCCCCAATTTAAAGACAGTGGGCCCGATCTTTGAAAGGATTGTGCACCGCGCAGAGGGGTATGCACGTCGCAAATGGCCGTTGTGCCGAAATTGTGTCAAGTTGCCATATTCGAAACGTCCTTTTTCGCGTCACAATCCATCCTGCGCTGTGCAGAGATAAACTGTATACATCGCGCAATATGGGGGGAGTGGCCAACAATATGCGTGATGCTTGTATATTTGAAGATATGCGCCAAGCACAAAACCAGGTTTGTGACGCGCTGAATAAGGATTGTAAAAGGACTGCGTTAACTCTGCGCACACTACCATTCCAGCACTGACTACAAACAGGCAACAATGGGAAACTTGGGTAGCCTGCAGCGTGTCCGTTGACATGTGGATGTGAATGGTGCAAGGCACACCCAGCAACAGCAACCCTGACATAGTCGAACACATGCTGAAAGGGTGCACCGGCCTTGGCACACATATGACGAGCTCAGCAATGAGCAAGTCGTGTCCAGGTATCGTCTCTACCGAGACACGCTGACTTATTTATGCCACGTGCTGCATGATGACCTGGTTCATTCATGTCTTGCAATTGGTAGTGTCTGTCTGTATGTGTATCCTGGCTACTGGGACCTTCCAGAAGGTAGCAGGTGATACAGTGGGGATCACCCAGTCAGCCTTATCCCGCCACCTCGACAGGTTTATAACCGCGTTGCTGCGACATGCTGAGGAACATATTAAATTCCCCAGTACCAGAGCAAATGGAGGAGATAATGCAGGGTTTTTATGAAGTTGCGCACCTGCTGTGCGTGGTAGGTGCAATTGACTGCACCCCTATTGCTATCCAGGCACCTGTTCCGGTTGTCCTGTTCTATCAGGATTCCTGTTGTATTCAGAATAGTGGGAAATTTGAATAGCTATTCCATGCCATGTAAACAGGGTATTCCGAATGAATCCGTCCGTATTCTGGATACCAGTATTCTGAAAACGTGATCCTGAATACCCCCTTAGTATTAGGATACTATCAGAATACTAGCCCTTCTAGACACCTTATTCAGAAAACCAGTTTTTTTCTAGACACACAAGTCGTCGTTTTATAATCTATAATGTATAAGATGACGGCTTTTTGTGTGCCCAACAAAGCCTTTGCAAAAACTGTGCACAAATATATTAGTACTTGTATGACCCCAAACCGGTCGCCGACTATGCAATATCTTCCTATTTTTTTTTTAATCTTTAAGTTTTTTGGTAGATCAACAGTCAATACCAAGAGATAGAGATATCATATTAGCATATGATAATGCACTGGTAATTAGAAACATGAGATGCAAATGTATTCTAAGTGGACATTCAATATGCTCAATCAAGTTTGAATTGGGCGAAAGCCCTAATTTGTCTGAATATACCAATATCTGCTGATAATTGTCATGCGCTTGTTCCAATAACTGAGCACCGCTGGCTCAAACAATGTCACAGTAACAGTTATGTGTTTTATCACTGTACTGATATGATGGACAGCGGTAGTGTGTTTACATATACAGTTATATGTGTTCTTCACTGCTCCACAGGCATATCGGTATCCAACGTGTACCATCAAAGTATAGAAATGTAGATTGAGAGAAGGATGATGAGGAGAGGGGGGTCCTGCCTGTTATCTTTGCTGTGTGTTGCCACTCCTCTGTAAATTAATTGTATAAATACGTCATACACCCATCTTGTGGCCCATTGCTTGATTTGGCTATTCCATAGGTTCCTGCGCATTACAGGTGAGGGGTGGGCAGCTGCAGTTCGGAGATTTAAACACCGACAGGGCACGCTTGCTATGAAAGGCACGCTAACGTTTACCTAAAGCCAGACCGGTGATACGATCAACCAATCAAAGACCTGTATTTTCTCTGCAGCAGTTAGCTGAGCTGGGACAAACAGTTCTGCTAACTGTAATTTCTGGCCATTTTTATACAGCTGTCCAGCCTGCTGAATGTCGTTGTTGCTAAGTGTACAGAGACTGTTCATTTATTGAGAAATCATAGTAGGCTACAATTAACATTTTAGGAGCGCATTTAGAACGTTAGGTTATTACCATAATCCTGGTTCCCTGAAAAGAGAATGACAGCCATTACTGAATGGGAAGAGCCCTCTCTGACCGCCAATCACTGAGCATATATATAAAAAAGCTGCCCTATCAGGACCCTGCTGTGAGGGGAAAGTCCCTCCCACCTCCTCCTGAAGAGGGACATCCTCATAGTAGCACATCGCCATTTTCTTTCGAAAACAGAGGTCGTGAAAACAAGTGCTCGTCCTGTCTAGGCAGCTTCGCCCCGCACTGGTGAAAGCCAAAGGAGGACCCAGTTGATTGCACTGATATGGCGTCTTAGGTGGGGCTGCTGCGCTCGGAAGCTATTCACCGGTGCTGAATCAGTTGGTGCCGGGATCGGTGTCTAGGAGAGCGCTGTCGGTGCCGAGTCAATCAGCACCGATGGGTAGCGCAGTCAATGCCGGGCTGTAGACGGCTCCGAAGAGGTTCACCAGTACCGAATCAATTGGTGCCGGGAACGACGCCAAAGAGAGTGCTGTCAATGCCAAGTGGTCGGTGCGAGTGGTTGGTGCCGAGTCAATCGGTGCTGAGGTCGGTGCCTATGTATAGCGCGGTCGGTTCTGGGCTGTAGACGGCTCCAAAGCTAAAGGGGCTTGAGAGAGAGCTGTTTTTCTTTTTTTTTTTGGTCGCTGTGGTCGATTAAATCGGGGTACAGGATGACGCCACGAGCCCGCAGGGTCTCCTTACAGCACCAGAACAGCTCTCCACACTGTATCTGTCAACTACACGAAGCCTCGTGCAGTGAAAGAGAGTAATGGCCGCTTACCAATCTCCAAAGAGGGGTTGAAACCAGTTCTAGTCAGTAAACTGATGCGAGAATTAAATAGGAGCACTCTAAAAAATGCTCAAAAGCGTGATTCTACCATGGATTAAATACATTTGATGGTAAAAAACTGACAAATCAGCCAAATTCGGGCAAAGAAAGCACAAAACAATCTATGACCTGTCTCAGTGAAGTGAGAGAGAAAATGGCGATATGTTACTGTGAGGATATCTTTCTTCAGCAGGAGGTGGGAGGGACTTTCCCCTCCCAGCAGGGCCCTGATAGGGCAGCTTTTTTATAGATGCTCTGTGATTGGTGGTCAGTGAGGGCTTTTCCCATTCGGTAATGGTTGTTATTCAATTGAAAGTGAATTAATTATAATTCTTACAAAAATATGGCATAACGAAAAAAATCAATTCCAGTGACACTCAAAACCTTACAAACTGGGCTTAATCATGATGTTCAAATGGGTGAATAGAATGAATAACATAATGCATTTCTGTGTATTGTGTATATAAAAATGCTGGACTGATGTTTACTTTGCAGGTGAATGAACTGTTACATTTACAAATCAGAGTGTGCTACCACAGTAGACTTTTTCACAGCACGACTTATATAAAAAAAAAAAAATCATTCAGAAAAAAAAGACAGTATCCAAAGCCTTTTTTTTAAAATTTGCTTCAAAAACATACAGCTATGTCTGATCAGCTGGCCTTTAAAGAAACCTATATACTGTCCGTATTAAAACAGTGGCGTTATCAGCTCATTAATTTGAAAAAGCGCCTAGCTATGGAGCAAGTTGTGTATTTGAATATATGTCTCGCAATTGCTTTGTGCCGTTTTGGAATATCTCTCATTTCGTGCCAAAGCAGTATTTTTTGCGAGGCACAAATTTAGCAAAGGGATTGAGCAGAGATCGAAGATCGGGCCAGTATGTTTCACTGTAGACCTCGGGATGAAATTGTTAGCAAGGTGGCTATTTATTATTTTTTTTAATTAACAGTGGGAGAAAACCGCTTTAGCAAGTACATACAGAACTGGCGGACACTGAATCTACTAGATTGGATATTAATGCGAGAATAAAAAATACAAAAGTGATAGAGACGAATATAATATTAGTGGGTATACACTGTATAGGAAAGACAGGCAGGACAGAAGAGGCGGAGAGGTAGTGCTATACATCAAAAACAGTCTTGAAGCCCAGGTGTTAAATCTAGAAGAAAAAACCAACACATCAATATGGGTCAGAATAATGAACAAAAATTCAAGGGGCATAATAACAGGGGCTATAGACCGCCAAATTCAGATACCGAGCAAAATAATCTGTAATACAATGACATTAGGAATGCGTGTTGCAAAGGAGAAGCCATACTAATGGGGGATTTCAACTTCCCCCATACAAAATGGGAAAACCCGGTGGGGAGCAAGACAGCTGAAGTTAAAAAGACAAATGACTACTTCTTAATGCAATTTTTCAAGGCACCAACCAGAGGAGAGGCATGCCTTGATTTAGTCTTTTCAAATAACGAAGACAGAATAACTAAAACAGGTCAGAGAACCATTGGCAAACTCAGATAAAAATGTGGTCTCATTTGAAGTGAGTTTTAAAACCCCAAAAGTAGCAACTAAAGCTAAGGTTTACAATTTTAGAAAGGCAAACAGAAGTAGATTGGAGTAAAATAGAGAAAACATCTGCAGAGAAAGGATGGCTTTTAAAAAATGTAGCATTAGAGGCGCAAAACAAATACAATGCAAAAGTAGACAAATCAAAATCTGAAACAAAATGGCCAAAATGGTTTAATAGATCAATTAAAAAATATATTTAGAGATAAAGGCACTTTACAGAGTATTTAAAAGGGACCAAGAACAAAGTACACAGAAAGAGTACTTGAAACTGCAGAGCAAGTCAAAAAGGAAGTTAGAAAGGCCAAGAAAGAGATACAAATGAATATTGTCAAGGTGGCTAAAACCAATTCCAAAATGTTTTTCCAATATTATAACAGCAAAAGAACATTCAAGGAGCAGTAAAATGTCTAAGAGATCATAGATGAAAAGAAAAAAAAAGCAAATATATTAAATGATTATTTTTCACAAGTTTTTACAAAGGAGGATATGGACAACATGCCCCATATGTCGACATGTTCCTATCCAGTTGTAAATAACCTTAGCATAACCGAGGCAGAAGTGTTAAAGGGACTAGGAGCTCTTAAAATAAACAAATCCCCTGGGCCTGATGAGATTCTACTAATAGTACTCCAAGAAATGAAAGAAGTAATTTACAAACCGCTAGCCAAGATCATTCAACAGTCTCTTGACACAGGGGTGGTACCAACAGACTGGAGAATTGCAAACGTAATGCCGATCCACAAAAAGAGAGACAAAACTGAACCAGGTAATTACAAACCAATATGCCTGACTTCTATTATGTGGAGACTTATGGAAACTATAATAAGATCCAAAATGGAAAGTTACCCATATGGTAACTCACTGTTCACTGTAGCTTGATGAGGAACAGTCCCTGTCGGTTTTGCCTCTCTAACCCACGGGAGCTCCAGAGCCAATGCGACGCTCCCTTAAGAGTCCCCAGAGAAGACCGCAGCCAGGGTGCGAGCCTGCGCTCTGAGACTCACCCTGCACACCGAGCTGCTGCACTTGAGAACCCTCCGAATGAATCATTTCTAAAACTGAATTTTTTCAAAGTGCTAATATTGGAGGTTCAGCATCCTTCCAGGAACTTTAATATATTTTTGTTAGCTATAAGAAATAATGTGAATAGTAATTTGAATTGTGCTTTAGTAACTTTGAGTGCAGAAAGATCGCCTAACATTGCAGATAAAGACTGACATTGAAAAATAAGAATATGGGGATATAAGAAAGTTCCTCTCTATCTGTTATTAGGTAAGTGCGTATATCGCCCTTACAAATTGCTAGAGAACTGTTTATGCAATTGTGATAAAATTCTCTCAAGAAAGTGTCAGAATCTTGGGTAAATGGAGGAACCTCTGTCTGTCTGTACATGTGTCACACTTAAATTATTTTTACATGAACATATAGGTCACAGTGATATGGTGATGGCGCTAAATGTGGGAGATGTATGTTACTAATATGTATTTCAGTTTTCTTTCCAAAGCAGAGTTGATGTTGACGGTAAAGATCAGCAAGTTTGATTCCAGGAAGGAGCATACTGAAACAGTCCTCTAAATATGTTTTTTGTCCCTCAGGTCTGAGATTCAGGACCACTACCCCAATAGGTTCATCCAGAGAGACGACATTGACCGATTCTACATTCTCAACACCCTCTTCAACCTGGCAGGTAAGAGCAGCACACACATCCACACACACAGTGAATCACAGCGCTGCTTTGAGCTTGTCTGGAAAAGCCGAAGTGCTAGGACGGAACAGCTTCTTCGTTCCATAAGCATCATGCCACAATGTGCCCTGCTCTCTCTCTCTCTCTCTCTCTCTCTCTCTCTCTATATATATATATATAGACAGAAAGGGCCCTATCTTCGTACGTGACTAAGGGGTCTAAGGGGCTTAAGCGTTCATGACTTGTGTGTGTGTGTGTGTGATTTTGTGTGCGTTTAGGTGTTTTGTGGGATTTAGTTGTCTGTCTGTTGTAAGTTATTCACGGCTAGTTAAATTAGCTGACATACACCTAAGTGCGATTCCTGAAGTATTTACACGTCTGTGTTACACCTGCTTCTATTTGGTTTAACTTTAGTCTCTATTGTTTAAAAGGTAGACAATTCACTATCCTTTTGAAAGCGAGAATGGCAGATTTATGGTTGCGGTGCAGGCAGAGAGAAGGAGAATAATGAGGAGGGGAGATATCCTTATAAGAACATAAGAACATAAGAAAGTTTAAAATGAGAGGAGGCCATTCTTACTCGTTTGGTTGTTAGTAGCTTATTGATCCCAAAATCTCATCAAGCAGCTTCTTGAAGGATCCCAGGGTGTCAGCTTCAACAACATTACTGGGGAGTTGATTCCAGACCCTCACGATTCTATGTAAAAAAGTGCCTCCTATTTTCTGTTCTGAATGCCCCTTTGTCTAATCTCCATTTGTGACCCCTGGTCCTTGTTTCTTTTTTCAGGTCGAAAAAGTCCCTTGGGTCAACGTTGTCAATAGCTTTTCGAATTTTGAATGCTTGAATTAGGTCGCCGCGTAGTCTTCTTTGTTCAAGACTGAATAGATTCAATTATTTTAGCCTGTCTGCATATGACATGCCTTTTAAACCCGGAATAATTCTGATCTCTCTTCTTTGCACTCTTTCTAGAGCAGCAATATCCTTTTTGTAGTGAGGTGACCAGAACTGAACATAATATTCAAGATGAGGTCTTACTAATGCATTGTACAGTTTTAACATTACTTCCCTTCAGCACTTCCAATTCAACACTTTTCACAATATATCCGAGCATCTTGTTGGCCTTTTTTCTAGTTTCCTCACGTTGTCTAGATGAAGACATTTCTGAGTCAACAAAAACTCCCAGGTCTTTTTCATAGATTCCTCCTTCAATTTCATTATCTCCCATATGATATTTATAATGCACATTGTTATTGCCTGTGTGCAGTATCTTACACTTTTCTCTATTAAATGTCATTTGCCATGTGTCTGCCCAGTTCTGAATCTTGTCTAGATCATTTTGAATGACCTTTGATGCTGCACCAGTGTTTGCCACTCCCCCTTTTTTTGTGTTGTCTGCAAATTTAACAAGTTTGCTTACTATACCAGAATCTAAATCTTTAATGTAGATTAGGAATAACAGAGCTTTTGCTAGATCTCGTTAAGATAACGCAAATAATATTTAAATTAGTAAGTTGCGGCTCTCTTCATTAACATGTTTTTTCTTGGTACATACAACAAAATGTGCACTTTGTGAATTGTCGTAACGAAAATGCTAAATGCTGTATGTTTGCACTGCGATTGGCCCATCTTAGTACATCTACCCCTTAGTCATTTACAAACATCAGGGCTAAAGCAGCCCTGCCTACACCTGCCTAAAAAAACATTACTTTAATCAGTTTAGTCATGTATGAAAATAGGGCCCAGAGAGTAGATGGACTGACAGAGTTGAAAGGATACATTGCCACATGATTTGATTGAAATGAGGAAGTACGTTGAGCCCTGTAATTTAGGATTTAGATTTGTAGACACATGGTAATACTAAACCCAGACCCTCTCAGAGTGATTGTAAACCCAGATGTTTGGTAATGTTGCTAGTAGTGGAGAATATAGACACCCATAGAGTACATTCAAATTCTGAATAGCAGTTTTAGTTGTTCTCCTTGTGCACACTACTGTATCAATCTATAATTCCTCATCTAAAACTAGATAACTCTCTTTCCTCTCAGTAAGCTCCCTGAACCTGACCTAATAACACAGGGACAATGTGAACAGGACCAGGTGAACCATTCCCTGACTGTGGGGAGGGCAAAACCCAATGCAGAGCTCCCTATGCTGCCAAGACACAACTTGGTGCAGCCAGGATTCAAATCACGCTCGCGTGACTTACCCTGCACTCCCAGTAGTAGCCCTTTTACTAGGTCAGCCATGGAGGAACCCCAAATTGTGAAACAGGTTCAAGTTCTAGAGCTGAAAAAGGGCCTAGCTTTTACAGCTTCAGAAAGGTCAGTGATCACACTGTCTTCAGAACATATGTCATAAACACTTTGATTGCAATGTAAACTGGAGGCTTCTGTGTACAGTGTCTCCCCAGACAAGGTTAGTTTCAAACCCATTCTCTCTCGCACTGCGTGTCCTACTTTCACTGAGGTCTGAGGTTGTGGGCTAAATTGTGTCTCATTTATCTGGTATGGCAGGAGCCGGGAGCCTGAAGCATTATTGATTGAGCTGCCCTCGTTTCTAGTGTGTCATTTTGTTTTGTTTTCTTTCCTAGAAACCTACCTGTATGCTTGCCTCGTCAATTTTTTCACCAACTGTACCAGATACATCAAGTAAGACCTTTACAGTGCTCTCAAAGCCATGCCTGCAAAGAGATTAATATGAATGTGAAACTTTTTATAGGCCAAATGTTCTTTAGACCATATGCCTTGAGGGAACATCTTGAAACATTTAAGTAGGATTTGTCTGTCTGTCTTTCCTGGGGAATCTATTTTTCCTGATACTTGTTGTAAATTAAGATACTGTATTGATTTAATATTGAGTGTTTAAAACAAAGGTGATGGCTCATTTATACTGCACCACTAATTTTTTTAAATTCTGCTCTAATGCTCTACACATCAATACACAGAAGATATGTAACCATGATCTTTTTTTTTCCCCACTAGCTGGCAGAAAGGCTACAAACACGGGGATCTCTTCATGTCGTTCCGCAGCATGTTCCAGGACGTCCGGGATGCCATGGATTACATGCATGACACGGTCAGGACCTCTCATTTCTAATGCTTACAGGGCTGTTGAGAGCACGGACACATGCTTTTAAGTGACACCTAAAGGGACACATTTTCAAAATATTTAATTTCTTACCTTTTTGGTCCTATTACATGTGTTTTGTATATAAGTTAATAGGTTGTGTGTAGGGTGTGTCTTATAGTACAAGAAATGTGATCTCATGCAGTGTGTGGTGGATATTTTATATTGGTTATCTAAGGTAAATTAAGTAAACCACATTGGTTAGTATTTATTAAAAGCAACAGTGCAGCTGGAGAAACTTGC
Organism: Polyodon spathula; assembly: GCF_017654505.1. Classification (NCBI taxonomy): domain Eukaryota; kingdom Metazoa; phylum Chordata; class Actinopteri; order Acipenseriformes; family Polyodontidae; genus Polyodon; species Polyodon spathula. The sequence goes on along the minus strand of NC_054564.1, from coordinate 3,877,921 downwards.
ATGAGCAGCATTAGGGATTAAGTGACTTTTACCATGTTCAGATTGTAACAATTTCATTTGTTGCTTTTCTGGTTTTGCAATTTTGGTAGTACTTTCTTAAAGGTAGCAGTATGTTGTGTGTTTTGTGTTTGTTTTCATTTTTGAACATTGGAGTCAGGTGTGGTGTTCTCAGCACGGCATGACATCTGAACACAGAGTAACATGTCCTGGAATTTGGGCAAATACTTCACTGTTACTGGTTGAGATCTGATATGTGATTTATAATACTACTATAATGTGTAGACCCTCATATTGATGTGCTACAGCCACCTGAAATTCAGAGCCGTTCCCCAATGATTTAAAACCTCTAGCTTATCCCAGCAGGGTATCAAATCAACCCTTAGTAACTGATGTCCCTTTTCAACCATACTTTAAAACAAGGGTAAGCAATCCATTCAATTGCAGGTCCAATGGAGGTCAATTAAATAATGAAGGATCTTGTTGGAACAAAGTCCTGCAATGGAATGAGTTGGGAGTGCCACGGTTGCCTTTCCCTGCTCTAAAATAGAAAAAACTGTGGCTGTAGAAAATGACCACTAGGGGTGTGCATGCGTAATTGCTGCCCCTTCTTAAGCTGTTATTTTGCACAGGGAGTTTGTATTTACTCATATTTGCCACAGTTGCTGGAGGGGGCAGCAGTTACTGTTGCACACCCTTGATCATCATTTCCACCCTCACTTAATAGAATATCAGACGGGAAAGAAGTTAAAAATATTAAACTGCTGCTGGTCTAGAGCATTCTTTACAGTCTGTACAGTGACTCAATGTAATGTTCTGCTCTTGTGTGCCAGGGTATCCTGAAGGAAAAGACACTGAAAAACCTGGAGAAGTATGTGATAAAAGACGTAAGTGATGACATTCCAGACTGTATAACAACTCCATCTGAGCTGGACTCGCACGTCCTGGGTTACTGAGCTCTGTGACACTACTGCAGAACTCGCAGCATGGGAAACACATGACCATTCACAAAGTTATACACAAGACAGTAGAAAAATATCAAATTAGTACTCACCCACTTTTGAGATTTATGTCCTTCCTAAGGTTTCACAGACTCCCATTAGTACTAATCCTGGACTACCTGCTGTTACCTTTGGTAAGGTCGTACAAGATTAGTGCTAATCGAGGTCTGTGAAACCACTGTATAATGTACCAAGATTTTTATAGAATGGCATTAGATTCTGCTCTGAACACTGTGTGAGTTACAGTTCTTGTGTCCCTCCCTCGAAAATATAGTGAAGATGCTAGGCTGGTTAATGCAGTACAAGGATGGTGAAGATGCTTGACTAGGTTAATGGAGCATGAGGATGGTGAAGATGCTAGGCTGGTTAGTGGAGCACGAGGATGATGAAGATGCTAGAGTAGGTTAATGGAGCACGAGGATGATGACGATGCTAGATTAGGTTAATGGAGCACGAGGATGATGAAGATGCTAGATTAGGTTAATGGAGCACGAGGATGATGAAGATGCTAGATTAGGTTAATGGAGCACGAGGATGATGAAGATGCTAGTCTGGTTAATGGAGCACGAGGATGATGAAGATGCTAGATTAGGTTAATGGAGCATGAGGATGATGAAGATGCTAGATTAGGTTAATGGAGCACGAGGATGATGAAGATGCTAGTCTGGTTAATGGAGCACGAGGATGGTGAAGATGCTAGATTAGGTTAATGGAGCACGAGGATGGTGAAGATGCTAGATTAGGTTAATGGAGCACGAGGATGATGAAGTTGCTAGTCTGGTTAATGGAGCACGAGGATGGTGAAGATGCTAGATTAGGTTAATGGAGCACGAGGATGATGAAGATGCTAGATTAGGTTAATGGAGCATGAGGATGATGAAGATGCTAGATTAGGTTAATGGAGCACGAGGATGATGAAGATGCTAGTCTGGTTAATGGAGCACGAGGATGGTGAAGATGCTAGATTAGGTTAATGGAGCACGAGGATGGTGAAGATGCTAGATTAGGTTAATGGAGCACGAGGATGATGAAGTTGCTAGTCTGGTTAATGGAGCACGAGGATGGTGAAGATGCTAGGATAGGTTGCATTCTCATTGGCAGAGCACCTGTCAGGAGCTCTTCTATCCTGTGCCTTATAACATGAAGATAGGGCCGCTGGGCCTACTGCACTGCTAGCGTTTCATAGACTTCCTATTCATCCTGAGTATCCCTGTGTTTCAGCCCCGGCTACCCCTCTTGCTGAGCCGCATCAAAGAGGTAGCCAGCGTCTTCCTGGCCACGAACAGTGACTACTGCTACACTGATGTGAGTATAAGAGAACCCTGCCCCTGAAGAACTTCAAACATCATTTTGAATTATTTTTGAACATGTCCTGTACTCTGTGCAGTTTGCAATCATTCTGAGTGGGTCTGTTTCTCCAATATTGAGTTCTCTAATTCTGCCTTTACCCAGATTTGGGCTTCTATGAGCTTGTCTGGAGAATCCAAAGTGCCTTCACTGAAGAGTCTTCCTCATTCCATAGGAAGCCATGCGGCTTTTCAGCTGGGCCAGCGCTGCACTCTCTGCTTTTATTGTAGGTGGGGCTGGCACAGTTGAAATTGTTACATGTTTGAATGGACTGAGAAAGGCTGTACTGAGGATTCATCAATCACTCAAAATGACTGCAAACATCTTAGACTAGTAAAGGAAAATGTAAAGAGAAACGAGCATGACATGAAGTAAATGATAACAAACTAAGCCAAGTATACAAATGGTTTCACTAGTGCCTTTCTCAATGGGCAGTACAACTTTTCTGCTCTCTAACATAAACTGTATGTTATCAACCTCTATGAGTACGGTATCTCCTCTAAGGTTATCAGTAGGTTACAATATATTCAAAATACTGCTGTACGTGTTCTCACTAAGACCAAGAAACATGAGCATATATCTCCTGTCCTTGCTTCTCTCCACTGGCTGCCAGTCAAATACTGTATAGGATTGATTTTAAGCTTTTATTACTAACTTATAAATCCTTACATTCTCAAGGCCCTGCCTATCTTGGGAATCTCCTTCAGTACCACATACCCAAACGCAGATTGAGATCTGGTAGCTCTTTTGTCTGTGCCTAGGACTCATCTGCACACTGTGGGTGATCGGGCTGTCCGCTGTTTAGCCCCAAGCCTATGGAATGCTCTGCCAGTCTATTTGAAAAATTGTGACTCAGTTGATGTTTTTAAATCTAATCTTAAAACTTCTGTAAATTATTTGTTGTTCTTACTGCTTGTCTATTGAAATTTTTATGCTGCTTTGTGAAGTGATTTTTAAATGAAAAGCACTATATAAATAAAATGTATTATTATTATTATTACTGTATGTCAATGAATTGTTCCTGAGTGAGGTGATTGCAGCTGGACCAGTTACCTTTTTTGGCTCTATTTTAAGGACTAAGAGACCCTAGATTGCTTTAACTACATCTGTGCTTTCTATAAAGTGCATGCATCCCCAAGCAGAGGCTGCAAATGAAGTCAAATTACACAGTTGAAGTGAACGTCTGTCTACTGAACATTAACCAGCAAATGAATTTCACTCGTGACATAAACTTGATGCAAACTGAGAAGCCAGTGCATTAAGCCACTGCTCCACCTCATCTTGCCTCCAGTTTATTGGTCCCATACTGTATACAGTAATGTTCGTTACCTCAGAAACGTATTCTAAACGTATCACCTGGAGGTTTGCTGTAGGCTCCTTTTGTTTTTATTTTTATTTTTCAGGAAACAAGCAAAGAGAAATCAAAATGATTTTTTACCAAAAGGATAAAAGAAAGACAAATAATCTCAAGTAAAACAGGAGTGGTTTTAGTTAGTTTGATCACAGCGGGTTCTGTATTAAATCATGCTGTCAGATTGATACTAACAACATAAGATTTGATACTCAATAACAGTGTAAACAAGGGCAACCGAGGGAATGCTTTGCTTCTTGTTGAGTAATTAACACGTTTTATTCCATTGAATTAATACCGAACAACTTAAAACTTCTTGATAGGAATTATTCTGAAAGTGTGAGGGTCTGCACACCCCTACCAGCATCATGCAGCTCCTCCAGTGTTAACCTGCTGTGGCTGTGCAGTCATCATCACCTTTTATTTCTGCCGTTTGCATGATGACTTGATGACAGCGTCCCAAATTAGCTATCTGTCAGCAGTAGGGAAGCACCCTTTTTGAATGTTATTCGACTACAGCCCTGCTTCGGAGAAGAGTTTTATGTCTTTTGTCAGGAAGAGTTTGGGATGTATGATTCCTGTGTGTTGTGAACTTAAAGTTCAAGAGCTTTGGACACTCTGTTTGTCAATCCAAATGATCCACACATTGTATTTATTGTATAGAGAAATATATTGGTATGAAATTTCACACAGAAGAAATGTGGTGTCTCTTACAACCTCTGTTGCAGGGGGACAGGTTAAGGGTTACACTGGTGGGAGTACCCGCTGTACTTAGAGAGAATACATGTTTGACAGCTATAAACTTTAAACTTTTGAGTTAAAAGTAAAGCTAACTGGAGGTGTGAATGATGATAGTAAATGCTGTAAACTGCTACAGTGGCAGTGTTGGTGATAATGTGTCTTGTCTCTTTAGGCAATAATGACATACCTGTTTGACTTCTCTCAAGACTCAACGGTGAGCCGCATGTTGTCGGAATGTTTGCATTTTCACGTTACCTTTTTCTGAGTGTCTATGGAAGCTTAAAATAATTTACATATTATACAATTTTGCTAGTTTATTTTAGAAAAGTTTACTATAATAAGAGCATAGCAAAGTGTAGTAAAGCATAGTGACAGCATGTTAAAGCAGAGGTAAGCATTGTAAAGCAAATTAAAAAAAAACATGGTAAATGATAGTAAACTATGGTAAATGCTTATTATAACAATTTACCATGCAAATTTTCTGCAGTAGAGTGTTATGAGGGTTATGCCATTTGCTATCCAATAACCCAAACCCCCTCAGTTGCAGTTACCAGCTAAAGTCTGAAATGTGTCTGACAGGAAAGTTTAGTAAAGGAAGGCATGCAAACTGAGAACTACTTTCTTAACGTACTTACCAAGCAGCTTTACAAAAATGAGCTTCTTTCAAAACTGCTAATTTATACAGCAAATGGAAGTGTGTGACAGGTTGTGTGCAATTCTATTTTATTTGTGTAATTATTTCAAAGTTACAAGCACCTCACGTAGTAAGGGCCACAGGGTGTTCTGGAATGCTTTACACAATTGCAGTTTCACAGTATGGGCCATCTCTGCTATAAAACATTCCAAGTCAAATAAAAGCTTCCTTTTTATTAGTTTGTGATGGGGTGTTTAGCTGCCTTATTTTGGAGGTAGTGGCACAGTAGAGTGGGTCTCAGAATGGGAGTGAGTAACTCACACACAAAGTGTTCAGAGCAGAGTCTAATGCCATTCTATATGTGGTCACGTAACCTGGCCTGCCTCCCACAGCCCAGCACTCCAAAGAAGTCCTGGCGTTCTTACTTTGACCTGGTTGTCGTGGATACGAGGAAACCACTCTTTTTTGGGGAAGGGACTGTTCTAAGACAGGTGGACAAGGTGAGAATTGTTATTTTTGTTGTTGTTGTTGTTGTAATTTTATTATTGTACTTAGGCTGACATGGATATGAGCACACAGTCCCCTCCCCAGTGCATTAGCATGCATACAGTATCCCCGTGTCTGGAGAACAGCATTTCCTGTTGTCATGAAACACAGTAACATTATTTATTCACAGAAGCTGAAGGACAGACTCAGTCACAAAATGCACTCTGTAGTTGTACACAATACATGTTCATCTGATCTAGTCTGTGTTACACATGTGTGGTGAAAGACAGTCTGACAACTAGAACTGGAGAGCTGCTCCTGAACACAGGTCTTTGACGCAGAGAATAAAAAAAATCAAAAAAAAAATCTATTGGAATAATTACAAAAAAGCCCCGCTGTTGGAAACAATGTAAATAAGTAACAGGACAGCAACAGGACAGTGAAAATGTGATTTTGGATCTCTTCTTTAATATTCGCGTATGCATGCATGCAGAGCGGAAATAAGAATGACCTGTCCTGCTAATGCAAGAAAGGAGTGGATATTGTTCTGTCTGTTCCTGCAGGACACTGGGAAGCTGAGGATCGGTACCTACACTGGGGGTCTGCAGCACGGCACTGTGTACTCAGGAGGTAAGTCAGCTTTCATTAAAGAGATTGCAGCCAGCAATAGCAAACAGAGATTTCTTTGACCAAATGTAGTTCCATATACAATATAATAAATGTGTTTCCGGCACATTTGAGACGTATATAATTAACAGAAGTACACAACTTGTAAGAGTTCTGGAATTATTTTGTTAGCTACAATCACAAGAAAGTGTGCTACTCAACCATAAACATTGTAGATACTCCTTAATACTGGGTCTTCCATTTTCTATGAAACTCTTTAGGCAAAGCAGTGTTTACAGTGTGATTCCTCAATAAGTTGACAAGATATGATCTTGTGAGTGGAATGGAGTGATTAATGCAATTGTTTAAAGGGTTACTACATAGCATTCACCCCTCCTTGTTCTCCCTCCTCATTGAAGGCTCCTCTGATATTATCTGTGACCTGCTGCGGGTGAAAGGCAAGGATATCCTGTACGTGGGGGATCACATTTTCGGAGACATCCTGAAGTCAAAGAAGCGTCAGGGCTGGAAGACATACCTCGTGGTGCCAGAGCTGGCCAAGGAGCTGCAGGTCTGGACAGAGAAGAGCCGTGAGTACAGCAGGGGTCTGGATAGAGAGGAACCGTGAGTACAGCAGGGGTCTGGATAGAGAGGAGCTGTGAGCACAGCAGGGGTCTGGATAGAGAGGAACCATGAGTACAGCATGGGTCTGGATAGAGAGGAGCTATGAGCACAGCAGGGGTCTGGATAGAGAGGAACCATGAGTACAGCATGGGTCTGGATAGAGAGGAGCTGTGAGTACAGCAGGGGTCTGGACAGAGAGGAGCTGTGAGTACAGCAGGGGTCTGGATAGAGAGGAACCATGAGTACAGCATGGGTCTGGATAGAGAGGAGCTGTGAGTACAGCAGGGGTCTGGACAGAGAGGAGCTGTGAGTATAGCAGGGGTCTGGATAGAGAGGAGCTGTGAGTACAGCAGGGGTCTGGACAGAGAAGAGCCGTCAGTACAGCAGGGTTGTTAGAGATGGAGCTGGAAAAATAATTCTACACATGTTCCACACCATGCATGTCCATTCACTATATAGGTCTCAAATTAATAGTTTCGAAAGAAATACATGGTAATTTCACCTGAAGAGTGAAATTGTCCCACCCCTTCAATTGCCCTTCCTCTCCATAACCAACCAGCTGCTTCTCCTAATGACTGACATGCTTTGCAGCCAGTATAATGCTTGACCCACAGATACTGCTCAGGTGAAATGACCAAGGAAGTGCAAGTGTAACAGATTTCCATGACACAGGGGTGGTACCGACAGACTGGAAAATTTCTTGACACAGGGGTGGTACCGACAGACTGGAAAATTTCTTGACACAGGGGTGGTACCGACAGACTGGAAAATTGCAAACGTAATACCGATCCACAAAAAGGGAAACAAAACTGAACCAGGTAACTACAGACCAGTAAGCCTGACTTCTATTATATGCAAACTTATGGAAACTATAATAAGATCCAAAATGGAAAATTACCTATATGGTAACAGGGTCCTGGGAGACAGTCAACATGGTTTTAGGAAAGGGAGATAGTGTCTAACTAACTTGCTTGATTTTTTTGAGGATGCAACATTGATAATGGATAATTGCAAAGCATATGACATGGTTTATTTAGATTTCCAGAAAGCTTTTGACAAAGTCCCGCACAAAAGATTAATTCTCAAACTGAACGCAGTTGGGATTCAAGGAAACACATGTACATGGAGTAGGGAGTGGTTAACATGTAGAAAACAGAAAGTACTGATTAGAGGAAAAACCTCAGAATGGAGTGTGGTAACCAGCGGTGTACCACAGGGATCAGTATTAGGTCCTCTGCTATTCCTAATCTACATTAATGATTTAGATTCTGGTATAGTAAGCAAACTTGTTAAATTTGCAGACGACACAAAAATAGGAGGAGTGGCAAACACTGTTGCAGCAGCAAAGGTCATTCAAAATGATCTAGACAAGATTCAGAACTGGGCAGACACATGGCAAATGACATTTAATAGAGAAAAGTGTAAGGTACTGCACGCAGGAAATAAAAATGTACATTATAAATATCATATGGGAGATACTGAAATTGGAGAAGGAATCTATGAAAAAGACCTAGGAGTTTTTGTTGACTCAGAAATGTCTTCATCTAGACAATGTGGGGAAGCTATAAAAAAGGCTAACAAGATGCTCGGATACATTGTGAAAAGTGTTGAATTTAAATCAAGGGAAGTAATGTTAAAACTGTACAATGAATTAGTAAGACCTCATCTTGAATATTGTGTGCAGTTCTGGTCACCTCGCTATAAAAAAGATATTGCTGCTGTAGAAAGAGTGCAAAGAAGAGCGACCAGAATTATTCCGGGCTTAAAAGGCATGTCATATGCAGACAGGCTAAAAGAATTGAATCTGTTCAGTCTTGAACAAAGAAGACTACGTGGTGACCTAATTCAAGCATTCAAAATTATTAAAGGTATTGACAGTGTCGACCCAAGGGACTTTTTCAGCCTGAAAAAAGAAACAAGGACCAGGGGTCACAAATGGAGATTAGACAAAGGGACATTAGAACAGAAAATAGGAAGCACTTTTTTACACAGAGAATTGTGAGGGTCTGGAATCAACTCCCCAGTAATGTTGTTGAAGCTGACACCCTGGGATCCTTCAAGAAGCTGCTTAATGAGATTTTGGGATCAATAAGCTACTAACAACCAAACGAGCAAGATGGGCCGAATGGCCTCCTCTCGTTTGTAAACTTTCTTATGTTCTTATTAACTTAAAAACCCTAGTGTAGTACGAGGTGTTTTTAACTGTATGTTTGTGATATTGTCTTTCTTTTGAAACTGCACATTTGAGACCTATATAGTCAAAAGAATTCCATCACAGGTAAGGTTTATTAAGTTAAAAAGTAAAGAATTACTTGTCATTAAATTACTTTTTGCAGTGCTGGGACAAATATTTGAATATTCAAACAAACAGTATTCAGCAGTAAAAATTATTTTATAAATTACTGTCAAAAAGTTGCAAAGAAAACCAATGCATGAATAATGTCTGAAATAAATAAAAGAGCAAAAAAGCATTTGCCATGTTGATAATATATATGATGAAAAAAAAAAAAAAAAAAAAAAAAACTTAAGATAAGACTGGAGGATGCAAACCGGAAACCTTTGGGATTACAGAGGCTCATCTACTATATAGTCCCTATAGAGAATATGATCCTGAATCCAACTTTCAACACACCCTCCTTTAAACTGACGCTAGCTCAGCAATCAGGGGAACAATCAATCGAGACTAATAGTGTTCAGTGTGGTTGTGGGACTGCTGCTCACAACTGTTATACAATAGCTCCCCCTGGGGGTCAATGGTGGAATGTGTCCTGATGTAGTAAACCAGCTAAACAAGCTTGGGCTGAAGTTTAAAAAGATTCTTCTATTTGGGAGCATCATTTAAGATACACATATGTTCATTAAAAGTTTAGAGGCAGATGTAGCTGAGAGACAATATTGTGAATTAACAAAAACAGCAATTGACCCCTCTGTTTTACTAATGATTTGCATTTTCTCTCAGATCTGTTTGATGAGTTGAAGAGCCTGGATATATTTCTAGCGGAGCTTTACAAGTGAGTTTGAAGAGGGTTCAGTGCAGTGCCCTAATGGTGTAGCATGTGTGTGTGTCTGGGTGCAGGCGTGTATTTCTGTGTGTGTGTGTGTCAGGGTGCAAGCGTGTATCTGTGTGTGTGTGTGTGTGTGTGTGTGTGTGTGTGTGTGTGTATGTCTGGGTGCAGGAGTGTGTCTGTCTGTGTGTGTCTGGGTGCAGGCATGTTTGTGTGTGTGTTTCTGGGTGCAGGCGTGTATCTGTCTGGTTGCAGGCATGTCTGTATGTGTGTATGTCTCTGTGCAGGCATGGTTGTGTGTGTGTGTGTGTGTGTGTGTGTGTGTGTGTGTGTGTGCGTGCAGGTGTGGTTGTGTGTGGTTGTGTGTCGCTGACCCTTTCACTGTGTTGTTTTAGACACCTGGACAGCAGCAGCACAGAGTGCCCTGATATCAGTGCCATCCGGACTCAGATAAAAGTAAGACTTCAGAACTCCAGTACAAATTCTTTCTTTCTTTCTTTCTTTCTTTCTTTCTTTCTTTCTTTCTTTCTTTCTTTCTTTCTTTGTATCCCCCTGGAGATCCATATCTCCAGCAATAGATATACAGAAGAGGTATTAAGTATAAATTACTTTGTTAATGTCTTGACATTTTTAGGAATAATTTACTTTCAAGACCCGAAATGAAAAATCTGAGTTGTTTATTTAGGCTAGAGAATGTAGCCCTGGATCTCTCAGTCATGCTGTCTGTGTGTCTGTCTGTGCAGAGGGTGACCCATGAGATGGACATGTGCTATGGGAAGATGGGCAGCCTGCTTCGCTGTGGCTCACGGCAGACTCTCTTCTCCAGCCAGCTGATGCGCTACGCTGACCTGTATGCATCCTCCTGCCTCAACCTGCTGTACTACCCCTTCAGCTACCTGTTCAGAGCGCCGCCAGTGCTGGTGAGTCCCCAGCCATAGTGCAAGCCTCAGCACTTAGGCTTTGCTGTGGGACTTCAATGTGTAGGCTTGCTCCAAGTTTTGAGGAAATTACTTTTAAGAATTGATCCATTACAGTTACATGTTACCTGAACAAAACTGTAACTAGTTACAGTAATTTATTACTTTGAAAAAATGCAACTAGTTACAGTTAGTTAGAAATAGTTACTTCTCAGGCACAGTTATAATTTTCCAGAGATAGTTTTTTCAGTTTGGTCAGGCTGCAGCTCGAAATATTCTTTGAAAATCCTGCTATCAACGCCATGTTCTAGCCAGATGATATGTATGATTTGACTTTCGCTGTTGAAGCGCTTTGTGATTTCCACATTATGCATTAGTCATAGTACTTTAAATGTAACGAAAAGCAACTACAATATTTTTTCACGCAAAATGTAATCCGTTCCACATTTCATTACCTGTCTGAAAAAGGAACCATTACAGATTACAGTAACGCGTTACTCACCAACATGGCTTGCTCCTTTTCAACGTTTGTTTTTCAGGGGCTCACAAAAAACCCTGTCTGGTATTTAAGTGGAGTTCTGGATTGGAACACCTTGAAACCTGTACATTGTAGACTGTCAGCACCAGTTGTGCCACATGCTGGCTCTGAGTAGGGAGCTGGTCAGATGCAAAATAAAACATTTCATTATGTTGTTTAAAGTGATTTTTTACAGGATTTTGTGAGTCCCTGAAAAAAAAGCAGCAGCAAGCCTAGTTTTTGTAATAATGGGAATCAGTAGGATCCACTTTGATAATGAGACTGTCCTTAATGACCGAGTATTGATTCATTGGCCATTTATTTTAGTTTTTCAGTGTGAATGTCACAGGTTTTTCCTTTGTGACTAAAATATTGTATTGTTTTTTAAATGAAATGTTTGTACAGAAAGTACATCCATTAGTTCATTATATTATACAAAAAATCATTGCTAACACATGCTGTATTCCAGAATACTGTGTTTAACACAACTGCCTTCTTACAGTAATATAAGGCCATGTCTCGTGATTGAATCCTTTGGCCACTCCCTTATTCCTGATCATATAAGTTAAATCAATTTGTATCTACCCCTGGGAGTTCACATATTTCTGTGTTTTTTTATGGCTAAATCATTAATCTAATGGATACTGTTTGGTATTTATATACACTTCTATCAGATGATTCCCCTGCTCTGCATCAGAGGGAGGTTTGGATTCTTTCCAGGTTAAATATGTTCAACATTGCCTTTATTCAGAATGCTCCAAACAAGCATCTAACATCCATCTTACTTTACACTGCGTTTCTATCAATCATGCTCCAGGTGCCACATATTCTCTAGCAGTCATTTGGTAAAACACTGTATGGTGGTTTGTTTCAATGTGTTTGTATTACAGTTGGAAATAATGTAATTTGTGATCACCAGCAAGCGTTTGTGCCGCCAGATCTTTGGTGTGACACTGGGTATTGTGTAACTGGCAATTCACTATTTTACAAAGCGGTGAGGCACTGAATGAGTTAACCATGTTCTGGATGCTGAAGCATTCAGATCCTTTTAGATGTGATCAGCTCAGTAACCTGTTGTCCTTATCGTGTGTTTTAGCTGAGTGATGGATGTAGAGGTAGGGGTCACTACCTCAGTCTCTCTGCTAAACTGTCATTTCTGTGTTTCCAGATGCCGCATGAATCCACTGTAGACCACTACCAGCTGGACATGAGCGCGCTGGACTTAGCGCTAGCCAATCGAGTGCATCGACTCAGCATGAAGGTAAAACTAGAAAAAAAGAGTCCATCAGACAAGACTTCCATAGACAGTAAAGAGATCAGCCAGTATTAAAGGAACATTTTACTACTCATCTTCTAGCCTTAAGATACTTGATACCTGATACATCATTAAAAGCAAATTAATTTGGGCAAGAAATTCAATTTGACAATATGGGCAAACAGTTGTCCAATCAAAATTTTGAAAAATCTACAGAAAGTGTGCTTTCTCCAATGCATTATTGCTTGGTGCCCAGATTAAAGCACTATTGGTGAAGTTTAATGGCAATATTTAAACAGAACGTCTCTCGTGTGATGTTGTGACGAGAAGTTTCAGAATCTGGGGTGTACCCTGTTTGTCTGTTTGCATGTATTTTGTACAGGCAGGAAACAGTTGATAATAGTGATCAGCTTTTTTTTTTTTTTTTTTTTTTAATTTAGTTATCACCAGTGGTTTTTACCCCGGTTTTCTACCCAATTTAGGAAAGCCCAATTGTTATTTTTATCCCTTTCACCACTGCAACCCCCTTGGAACGGCGACTGAAACACGCGTCCTCCGAAACACGCGTCCTCCGAAACACGTGTCCTCCGAAACACGCGTCCTCCGAAACGTGCTCCTGCCAATCCATCATGTTTCACACTGCGGTTCCACAGCGAAGCCACCAGACCTATAGTGCTGGAGGACAACACAGATCTGAATAGCTCCACTGCAGACCTGCAGGCACCCTATCAGCCACAAGGATCGCTGGTGCGCGGTGAACTGTGGATTCCTCTGCCGACCTAAGCCCTCCCTGCCTAGTCGGCACTCAGCCAATTGTGCGCCACCCTCTAGGAACCCCCGGTCACGATCGACAATGACATGGATTCAAAACTGCGATCTCCAGGCTGTACTCCACGTGGAGCACCATTACTGGATGCACCACTCGGGAGCCCCATGATCAGCTTTTTGGATGCTGCTGATAGCTCTAATTTGGACCCGTGGTGGGGAACAAATATCACTGACATGCTTGTTCTCAGTGTAGCAGGGTCGATCCATCAAGCCCCACCCACTTCCCTCCATGCACATGGAATAATCAAGTAGCAGTGCCTGGTACACAGGGCCAGCTTTAGTAAACACGACGAGTACTGGCTAAGAGTAATCATTCCCAAGGTAACCAGGTGATGCAACTCCAGTTAATCGCTCATGTAGCGGATAGTAAAGTTGTGGATTAGTAAGAGCGACTACTACATTATAAAGCAGTGTGTTTGTTATTTAAATCTGTGTGAATGGCACAAGATCTAAATGGCTGAGTTTGTCCGAAATATATGGCGTGTTTATCACAGCCTTTGTTATAAAATCGATGGGAATCACAAACAGCAAACGCTATTTGTCCGATATAAATGGCTGCCGGAAGTAACACTGTACTGGTGGCAACTGTATTCCTAAATGTATCACTACTGTTCTATAGTTATGTTCTATAATTATGGGTGATCGATTTACTTGTGGGATTTTTGCTGTTGCTGCGTGTGGCAGGAAATGGCGTTGCGGTGACGTCAGGCCAGAAGGCGGAACAAACACAGACAGGCAGGTACTGCAGTTCAAAGGCGCGGCGTGCGCCGTTTGTTAAATACACAAAAATAAATGAAATATTTAAACAAAAATAAACACTTGCTCACAGAGCACAAATAAAATATTTAAACAGAAACAAAATCACAAACACAAAATACTAGAAGTACGCTATAGGTCAGGCTGGGCAATCGCCTTCACTGATCCTATACGCTTTTTTTTGGTCTCATTTCTCGCTCATGAACCAGCAGGCATTCTCCCTCTGCTGGTGGTGGTGGTAGTGACAAGCAGTCCTCCCATGGCGGTGGAGGTGGAACCAGCAGGTATTCTCCCTCTGCTGGTGTAGGTTGGAGTGACAAGCAGTCCTCCCACAGAGGTGGAGGTAGAACCAGCAGGTATGCTCCCTCTGCTGGTGGATACCTAGGCTGTGGACGAACTGGCTCACCCCCCTTGGGCTGTGGACGCACCAGCTCCCCCCTTTTGGGCTGTGGACACACCGACTCCCCCCTCTTGGGCTGTGGACGTTCAACCTCCTCTCACCCAGGCGCAGGACATTCGGGCTCCTCCCACTCAGGCGCAGGACGTTCGGGCTCCTCCCACTCCAGGTCTTCTCTCTCCCGCTCCTTGTAGACCCAGTCCACGATCTGGGTCACCCTCTCCAAGGTATCCATCAGCCCTGGAAACCCTCTGGTGATGGCCTTCCGCTGGACTAATGACTTCAGCTGGACAAAATCCAGGAGGATATCGAGGTGGCTGCCCCCCAGCAAATGTCTCCCCTCTGTTTGTAGCCACAGGGGGTACTGGGGTCCCTCAGCCAACTCTCATACCTTTCTATTCCTTTATGGAGAGGTGACCTTTCTTTTCCCCTCAGGACACCGCCTTCTCCCTTGTAGTGCCTCACTGTGGTGAAGTGCAGGCACCACACACTTTCCTCCAACCTCCTCTTTCCTCCCTCCAAAAAAAAGTTACAATAAAAAAAAGAAAAAAAACTGCAGTACCCTTTCTGAAGTACCTCCTCTGGCCTGAGTCCAGGAGGCGCTGGTGATCCCACTGTGGAAACCACGTGTGGCAGGCAATGGCTGAGCGGTAACGTCAGGCCAGAAGGTGGAACAAGCACAGACAGGCAGGTACTGCAGATCAAAGGCGCGGCAAAAATAAATGAAATATTTAAACAAAAATAAACACTTACTCACAGAGCACAAATAAAATATTTAAACAGAAACAAAATCACGAACACAAAATACTAGAAGTACGCTACAGGTCAGGCTGGGCAATCGCCTTCCCTGATCCTATACGCTTTTTTTTGGTCTCGTTTCTCGCTCTTGAACCAGCAGGCATTCTCCCTCTGCTGGTGGTGGTGGTAGTGACAAGCAGTCCTCCCATGGCGATGGAGGTGGAACCAGCAGGTATTCTCCCTCTGCTGTTCCAAACATAAACAACTAAATGTACAGGGCCTCTCGCCCTGTCACACTGCGTAATTAATGAGTGGTTATCTGTGCTTCGATAGGCTTGAAGGACCATTGTATAAAGCTTGGTAATCAAGGTCCAGGTAGGAGCTCACTTCTGTGCACACCTCAAGGGGTACTGGAGGTAGGAGTGGATATTCTGATAGCTAGCACCTCTGTTGCGGGCACTGATTGACAATCTTTTTATCCCCCCCCCCCCCCCCAAAAAAAAAAAAAGAAAATACATTCAAAACATTCTTGGTTCCTTTTCTCTACCAGAAAGAAGATGAGGAAAGCAAGGAGGAAAATAAGTGATGCCTTGATGTTTCCATGGCAACACAGCTTTACCAGACATTGATGTTGACACCAATACAGGAATGCAGCAAGGGTCTGACCCTGTTATCAGACTGGGGTCATCGAAGCTGTTTGGCAGGCAGATGCTGACCTCACAGCTCGGCAGGTTGTATAGTGATGGTGAAGCTGGGTTACACATGTTGATGTATTTAAGATCAGTAACTAATTGGAGAATAAGAACTGTGAAGTTAGGCGTTTTTAATGAGAGATGCTACAACGTCTGGCATTGTTGAAAGGGTTTTCTGTGGTCTGGCTCTTCTCAGCCCACTCATTCTATTAGCAGTGCAAGTATGAGTTTACAGTTGACATGTGGTTTAAAGCAACTCTCTTATCCAGTGCAGTCAAGAGCTTGCACTGCAAACCACTTTCCATTGCATGTCTCCCCTACACAGAAGTCTGATAGAAAACTAACCTAGCCTATAGATACATTGGAAAGGGTTACACTGGAGGGGTGTTATGAACTGTGTATAAATATCTTAGAATACAACTGACGTTGGCTGAGCAAATACATGTATAAACAAGCAACTAAAAGCTCACCGGATTAGTGATGATTCGATCATTGTTTTCTTTACACTCATATTAATAAGAAGGATGGAAGCATACATCGGCTAGGCCCCTGGTTGATGTAGATTTCAGTTAATGGTCTAACACTGCATGCTCTGCGAAGGGTTTTTAACATCATATTTAGTTTGTTTTGAATTGATGGAACAGGTTCTCATTGTTTAAAGAGATTCTCATGTTCCTTAGCTAGTTTTGATTTCTCTTGATGTGCTTGATTGATATATGTATAAATCTATATATATATATATATATTATATAATTATAGTATTATATATATATATCTATATATATAGACACTTTAATGTTGCTAATCTAATTCAGAATCTCTGTGGTGTTTGAATTAAAATTTGAATCTCATAAAGAATCAGAAGAGAATATAACTTTTTCAATGTATTTGTTTCAATGATATTTACAGCCATTTAAAAGACTTTGGTATATGTATGTATTCCTTTTTTTAATTGAATTTTAACTGCAGCTTTCTGGTACCTACACTTCCTCTGCTGTAGAGGTCATGGAAGTGAATCTGACCTGCAGTACAGGAAATTATTAGGTTCCAGGAAGCAACGCCAATTTTATAGTGTAAGATTAAATTGTAGAATTTGCCAATATTCGAACTTTTACTATAACATATATAATATAAAGTGGTGGGCAAAGAAGACTCAGTCTGTTGATAGACACTGAATACACTGCAATTGTGTTGAAAATAAATTTGCAATGGTTTACAAAAGGCAGCAACAGTAAACAGTATTCCACAGCACAGTGCAGGATAATAACCAAGGCTTTCCTTTCTAACCTCAATAAAAAAACTAGGCAGCGTGGGCTTTATTTCCACTTTCACTCAGGTAAGCCTGCATCCTGCCTGTTCACTTCATGTGTTACAGGTATTAGGACCCTGTCTGAGTCTCTCATTCACATTCCGTACACAGGGAGCAACTTGGTACCAGGAGTGGGTCCTAATACCTGTCACACAGGAAGTGAATTGGGAAGAAACCATGTTCTCCCATTTACAACAGGATAAACTGCACAAGAAGAAGAGAGAATATTCATAAGCTAATTATATGTTAGAATGTGTTTTAAACCCTTTGGTTGTTTCCCCTTTTAAAGATACTTTTAGTCCAGCTGATGTATTTGAAAAAGATTTCTCTGCTGCTCTGAAATGTTATGTTTGGTTTTGTTTCTGATTCTTTGAGAGTCAGTTAGTTCTGGATGAGTAACACTCCTGCTCAGTTCTGCACTGGGTTTGTGAATGTCGTTTTTATCGTCTCTCTCTACAGTGTTAGTGTGTTAAAGCAGGCAGTGGTGCTTATCCAGGTGTTTATAGTTTAATTGTTTTTATAAAGACCAAGTGTTCATTTTTAAAGATATTAGTATTTTAGTATATATATATATATATATATATATATATATATATATATATATATATATATATATATCATATGGTATATATACTGTAGAATCTGTGTTATGATATCACAGTGCTTTTTTGGATTTGTTTTTTCTCTCCACATAATTTGTTCTAAGTTGTGCTTTGTATAACTATTAAAATGACCTTCCTATTGTAAAAGTATTTTTATTTCTGCATGTACTGTTTCGAAAGAGGTCAGAGAACCCCTGGCAAACTCAAACCACAACATGGTCTCATTTGAAGTGCTTTTTAAAACCCCAAAAGTAATGACTAAAGCTAAGGTTTACAATTTTAGAAAAGCAAACTATAAAGATATGAAACAGAGACTAACAGAAGTAGATTGGAGTAAAATAGAGAAAACATCCACAGAAAAAGGATGGCTGTTCTTCAAAAATGTAGTATTAGAGGCGCAGAACAATTACTTCCCTAAAGTAGACAAATCTAAATGTAAAACTAAATTGCCAAAATGGTTTAATAGATCAATTTAAAGAAATATTCAGTGAAAAAAGACACTTTATAGAGCGTTTAAAAGGGACAAAAAACAAAGTACACAGAAAGAGTACACAGAACTGCAAACGCAAGTCAAAAAGGAAGTTAGAAAGGCCAAGAGAGAAATAGAAATGAACATTGCTAAGGGGGCGAAGACCAATTCCAAAATGTTTTTCCAATATTACAACAGCAAGAGAACATTCAAAGAGGAGGTTAAATGTTTAAGAGATACAAATGGCAAAATCATAGACGAAGAAAAAAAATAGCAAATATATTAAATGATTACTTTTCACAAGTTTTTACAAAGGAGGATACTGATAACATGCCCCACATGTCATCCAGTTCATATCCAGTTTTAAATAACTTTAGCATAACTGAGGCAGAAGTGTTAAAGGGACTAGGAGCTCTTAAAATAAACAAATCCCCTGGGCTGGATGAGATCCTCCCAGTAGTACTCAAAGAAATGAAAGAAGTAATTTACAAACCGCTAACCAAGATCATGCAATAGTCTCTTGACACAAGGGTTGTACCAACAGACTGGAAAATTGCAAACGTAATACCGATCCACAAAAAGGGAAACAAAACTGAACCAGGTAACTACAGACCAATAAGCCTGACTTCTATTATATGCAAACTTATGGAAATTAGAATAAGATCCAAAATGGAAAATTACCTGTATGGTAACAGTATCTTGGGAGACAGTCAACATGGTTTTAGAAAAGGGACATCGTGTCTAACTAACCTGCTCCCTTTTTTTGAAGATGCAACATCGATAATGGACCACTGAAAAGCATATGGCTTGGTTTATTTAGATTTCCAGAAAGCTTTTGACACAGTCCAGCATAAAAGATTAATTCTCAAACTGAACACAGTTGGGATTCAAAGAAACACATGTACATGGAATAAGGAGTGGTTAACATGTAAAAAACAGAAAGCACTGATTAGAGGAGAAACCTCAGAATGGAGTGAAGTAACCAGTGGAGTACCACAGGGATCAGTATTAGGTCCTCTGCTATTTCTAATCTACATTAATGATTTAGATTTTGGTATAGTAAGCAAACTTGTTAAATTTGCAGATGACACAAAAATAGGATGAGTGGCAAACACAAAGGTCAAAGCAGCAAAGGTCATTCAAAATGATCTAGACAAGATTCAGAACTGGGCAGACACATGGCAAACGAAATTAAATAGAGAAAAGTGTAAGGTACTGCATACAGTCAATAAAAATGTGCATTATAAATATATGGGAGATACTGAAATTGAAGAAGGAATCTATGAAAAAGACCTAGGAGTTTTTGTTGACTCAAAAATGTCTTCATCTAGACAATGTGGGGAAGCTATAAAAAAAGGCCAACAAGATGCTCGGATACATTATGAAAAGTGTTGAATTTAAATCAAGGGAAGTAATGTTAAAACTGTACAATGAATTAGTAAGACCTCATCTTGAATATTGTGTTCAGTTCTGGTCTCCTCACTACAAAAAGGATATTGCTGCTCTAGAAAGAGTGCAAAGAAGAGCAACCAGAATTATTCTGGGTTTAAAAGGCATGTCATATGCAGACAGGCTAAAATAATTGAATCTATTCAGTCTTGAACAAAGAAGACGCGGCGACCTAATTCAAGCATTCAAAATTCTAAAAGGTATTGATAAAGTCGACCCAAGGGACTTTTTCAACCAGAAAAAAGAACCAAGGACCAGGGGTCACAAATGGAAATTAGACAAAAGAGCATTCAGGACAGAAAATAGGAGGCAGTTTTTTACACAGAGAATCGTGAGGGTCTGGAACGAACTCCCCAGTAATGTTGCTGACACCATGCGATCCTTCAAGAAGCTGCTTGATGAGATTCTGGGATCAATAAGCTGCTAACAACCAAACAAACAAGCATCAGTATATTTAGTTAGTAGTTCTCATTCCCAGGATTAACATCAGGTTTAAAAGGCATGTTATATTCAGACAGGCTAAAAGAATTGAATCTGTTCAGTCTTGAACAAAGACAACTACGCGGCAACCTAATTCAAGCATTCAGAATTCTAAAAGGTATTGACAATGTCGACCCAGGGGACTTTTTCGACCTGAAAAAAGAAACAAGGACCAGGGGTCACAAATGGAGATTAGAACATAAGAACATAAGAAAGTTTACAAACGAGAGGAGGCCATTTGGCCCATCTTGCTCGTTTGGTTGTTAGTAGCTTATTGATCCCAAAATCTCATCAAGCAGCTTCTTGAAGGATCCCAGGGGCATTCAGAACAGAAAATAGGAGGCACTTTTTTACATAGAATCGTGAGGGTCTGGAATCAACTCCCCAGTAATGTTGTTGAAGCCAACACCCTGGGATCCTTCAAGAAGATGCTTGATGAGATTCTGGGATCAATAAGCTACTAACAACCAAACGAGCAAGATGGGCCGAATGGCCTCCTCTCATTTATAAACTTTCTTATGTTCTCTTTCACAGGATTCCCTGTAAGTTTCACTACTGGCCAGTTAAGGTAAGTATAGTACTGCCAGTAACTTTCATTGTCCAGTACTTTTCCCTTCTCAGGGTTTTGATGCTATGCTGGCCAATATTAAAAAAGTTCTCTCACACTGTTTCCTTGTTATCTTTTCTTAATGTCGGTTTTTCCTTGTTAAACAGGCATGAACAAAACATGCTTAACAATATTTGTTTTTCAAGTATTCTAACCAAAGCTAAGTGTATAAAATACTTGACTTTAAGTCCACATGTTTTCCCAATTGAAAAGAATGTAGACTAGATCTTCGTCTCTCAGACCAAGTTTCATTGCAGGTTTGCTGTAGTAGACTCCAGCATGGCCATAATCTTAAATACACACATTAAGATTTGATTTTTATCTGCTCACTGTGCACCGCTCCGCCTGTAATTAGGCTCTGTTTTGCTTTTGGTTTTGCTTCTGATTTTCGAATGCCACAGACACATACTCCACAAAGGCTGTTTGCTTCCCGCGTTAAGTCTCCAGAGTTCAGCTCACACACTTCAGTACATTTGTTTAATTTGCAATACACACATCGCCATTACCACTGTACTACATCACAGGCAATACACCACTTCACTTCCTATAACAATTCCCACTGTACCTGATAATGTGTGATTCCTAAGAATCTTTTTTAAAAAATGTTTTTAAATTATTTATTTATTGCATTTAATAGCGCTTTTTATACAAAAGTAACGCAAAGCACTGTACGGGACATAGCGGAAAAAAGAACAAACCACAATACATTTGTATAGTCACACATACAACTGCCACAATCAGGCCATTTAAAAAACATATTTAAATAACAGTGTACACATAATACAAAAGCAGCAATTTGAAAGTTACATTAAAACCCACTAAGCTAAGAAAGCAATTTTATAAAAGTGTGTTTTAAGTCTTGACTTCGAAAACTGTAACAGTCCCATCTTCCCTGACAAATGAAGGTAGAGCATTCCATAATTTAGGAGCTCTACAAGAAAAAAACCCTACCTCCCATGTTGCTTTTGTTGACATGGGGTAAGTAACTCCTGCAAATAACCAGGTGTTAATCCATTCAGGGCCTTGCAACTTAACAGCAACATCTTCAAATCAATTCTATACTGCACAGAGAACCTGTGTAAAGAGGCCAAAAACGGGTTAATATGATAACTTTTTTGGTTTTAGTAAGAATTCTAGCGGCGGCATTCTGAACAAGCAACAAGCGGGATACCACATATTTTGGGATATCAGAAAAATGTGCATTACAATAATCATTAACAATAAAGTTTGGCTGTATTTCTCAAATGGTAAAAATATAACTTAGTAACTTCCCTAACATGAGCCTCAAATAATAGATCAGGATCAAAGATGACCACCCCAGACTCTTAACTTGTAGTGTAAGTTTTGATGACAGACTGCAAGGGGTGTGATCTGGCTTAGATTGTTTCTCCTCACTGCTTGCGACGACCCCTACAGGCCAGGCACTGAGTGAGCTCGGGGCCGGAGATTTGCTAGGCTGGTCTCTGGGATGAATGGCAGCATAAGAGAATAATACAGACAAATGTAACAGCATGGAGGCTGAGCACACACTGGAGACCCTGTACACCACACACCAGTCTTAACCACTGTGCACTCAAGCTGGGCTTGTCTGCATTCATGCTTATAGAGCACACACTGGAGACCCTGCACACCACACTCCAGTCTTAACCACTGTGCACTCAAGCTGGGCTTGTCTGCATTCATGCTTATAGAGCACACACTGGAGACCCTGTACACCACACACCAGTCTTAACCACTGTGCACTCAAGCTGGGCTTGTCTGCATTCATGCTAATAGAGCTTCAGCCTCATCTCTACAACAGGGGACAGAATTCATAACCACAGTGCATTGCACAACACTGCCGCTTACACATGAAGCAAGATTTCAGCATTTATATCTAGTGCCAATATCACAGCTTTCATTTTTGTACACTGCAGTTCAAAATATATATATATATATATATATATATATATATATATATATATATATATATATATATACACACACACACACACAATAATAGATGGACTTCAGTGAGTTACTGGAAAATGATTCCATGTAGGTTTTAATTGACATTGATAAACTGTCACAGAAACGCAAGATGGAATTACTTTCCTTTAACTCACTGAAGCCGATCTTCTTAAACCTATTTTTTATAATACTTGGATGTTAGTATCTGTAATAAAAAAAGACAATAAACAGGTGTTAAGGTTCAAATTGCAAGTTAATTTAATGAATAATAATAATGTAAATGAAGTCACTATTAAAGAATCTTAAATAGAATTTTCTTTTTGATAATTCAGCAACGTTGAATCAAACTGTGTAGATAATGAACTGTAAAAAAAAAGAACATATTTTTAAGCAAAACGTGTTTCATGGGGTATGCTTTTTTTTTTTTAGTCGCTGTGAGAGTCAAAAATTCTTTGTCTCACTCGTTTGTTTGGTGCTGCTGTTGGTGGAGGATGAATGTAAATCTTCACAGAGAAAGATTTGTTAAAAGTGGCTAAAAACTATGAATTGTGGGTGTTGTCGAGTAATTGTGTTCGAAAGTGGTTTCGGGGTGCACAGGAGTCAAATATAGGTCAAGCATAATCTTTTAGACAAATATGCAATTTTGACATCACTACTGTGGTATTATGCCTTTTTTAAATGACTCAGGGTGTAATATAGCCTTCATCCATGTATATATACAGTGCTGTAAAAAAGTATTTGCTCCATCTGATTTTGTGCATTTCTGCATATCTTTGACACTTAATGTTATCAGATTTTCAACCAAAATCTAATATTAGAAAAAAAGGACCCTGAGTGAACAAATAACACAAAATGTTTATACTTATTTCATTTATTTATTATAGAAAGTTATGCAACACCCAATGCCCCTGCGTGAAAAAGTAATCGCCCCCCTTAGACTCAATAACTGGTTACAGCACCTTTAGCAACAATAACTGCAACCAAACGCTTCCTATAGTTATTGATCAGTCTCTCATGCAAAGCATCCCCAAATCATGACACTACCACCTCCATGCTTGACGGTGGTGCCACAATATCTCAGTGGGGTTTAGGTCTGGACTTTGACTTTTCGCCAGACATAACGGGACTTATGCTGGCCAAAAAGTTCCACTTTTGACTCATCTGTCCATAGAACATTGTTCCAGAACTCTTGAGGATCATCCAGGTTCTTTTTGGCAAACTTGAGACGAGCGTTACGTTATTCTTAGTGAGCAGTGGTTTCCGCCTTGCTACTCTGCCATGAATCCCATTTTTGCCCAGTGTCTTTCTGGAGTCATGAACACTGACCTTCGCCGAGGCGAGAGAGGCCTGCAGATCCTTGGATGTTTTTCTAGGGTTCTTTGTGACTTCCTGGACAATTTTATGCCTTGCTCTTGGAGAGATTTTGGCAGGACGGCCACTCCTGGGAAGATTCACTATTGTCCCAAACTCTCTCCATTTGGACAATATGGCTCTGACTGTGGTTTTGGTGGAGCCCCAGAGCCTTAGAAATGGCTTTGTAACCCTTTCCAGACTGATAGGCATCAACAACTTATTTTCTGAGGTCTTCAGGAATTTCTTTTGATCGTGGCATGATGTGCCTCTAGAATCTGTGTGCTGACAACTTCACTCTGACGGTAAGGGCCAAAGTTAGTCAGATTTACACTGGTCATGGCTGGCCCAAATCAGGCCTGATTGTTAACCAAAGTATTGAAACAGCTGACCCTAATTATCCCTTTAATTGGGTTGAGTTAACTAGGGGGGGCAATAACTTTTTCACACCTGAAGATTGCATGTTTGATTACCTTGCACACCAAACACATGAAAGAAACACCACACTGGTGTCATTGTTTTTCTCTCAGACTCCCTCTATATACTACGACAACCCACAAAAAGATCTGGCCAAATACAATGAGAAAAATGTGCAAAAATGCAGAAAATCAGACAGGGGGCAAATACTTTTTCATGACACTGTATTATTTGTTTTGTGTAAGTGATAAAATTGCATGAAAGTGTTAAACCTGTAATTCTTGTGTCTGGGTCAACTGTTTTAAGAGTGAAAATGAAAAAGTGTCTAGAATGTCACTGTGTGCGTGTCGTCTAGCAGATCCAGAATGTCATTGTGTGCGTGTCCTAGCACATCCAGAATGTCACTGTGTGTGTGTGATCTAGCGTGTCTAGAATGTCATTGTGTGCGTGTGATCTAGTGTGTCTAGAATGTCACTGTGGGCGTGTGATCTAGCGTGTCTAGAATGTCACTGTGGGCGTGTGATCTAGCGTGTCTAGAATGTCATTGTGTGCGTGTGATCTAGCGTGTCTAGAATGTCACTGTGCATGTGATCTAGCGTGTCTAGAATGTCATTGTGTGCGTGTGATCTAGCGTGTCTAGAATGTCACTGTGCATGTGATCTAGCGTGTCTAGAATGTCACTGTGTGTGTGATCTAGCGTGTCTAGAATGTCACTGTGCGTGTGATCTAGCGTGTCTAGAATGTCACTGTGTGCGTGTGATCTAGCGTGTCTAGAATGTCACTGTGTGCGTGTGATCTAGCGTGTCTAGAATGTCACTGTGTGCGTGTGATCTAGCGTGTCTAGAATGTCACTGTGTGCGTGTGATCTAGCGTGTCTAGAATGTCACTGTGTGCGTGTGATCTAGCGTGTCTAGAATGTCACTGTGTGCGTGTGATCTAGCGTGTCTAGAATGTCACTGTGTGCGTGTGATCTAGCGTGTCTAGAAAGTCATTGTGTGCGTGTGATCTAGCGTGTCTAGAATGTCATTGTGTGCGTGTGATCTAGCGTAGCGGTTCTCAAACTCTTAGGGCCCCGCCCCCATTCCTCTTGTCTACTTGGTTAATTTATACGTTGGGGGATTTTTTTCACAGCATGTTCACAAAAAAGTCACAGTTTTGCATTTATACTTTTAATTCCACAAACATTTAAATACATGTTTACTTAATTAAATATGTCTGCTAAAACATTATCTCATTTGCAATAACTCGTTATAGCATCTACATAAGAACATAAGAAAGTTTACAAACGAGAGGAGGTCATCGGCCCATCTTGCTCGTTTGGTTGTTAGTAGCTTATTGATCCCAAAATCTCATCAAGCAGCTTCTTGAAGGATCCCAGGGTGTCAGCTTCAACAACATTACTGGGGAGTTGATTCCAGACCCTCACAATTCAATGTGTAAAAAAGTGCCTCCTATTTTCTGTTCTGAATGCCCCTTTGTCTAAACTCCATTTGTGACCCCTGGTCCTTGTTTCTTTTTTCAGGCTGAAAAAGTCCCTTGGCTCGACACTGTCAATACCTTTTAGAATTCTGAATGCTTGAATTAGGTCGCCAAGTAGTCGTCTTTGTTCAAGACTGAACAGATTCAATTCTTTTAGCCTGTCTGCATATGACATGCCTTTTAAGCCCGGAATAATTCTGGTCGCTCTTCTTTGCACTCTTTCTAGAGCAGCAATCACTGAGCAGCAATCACTATCACTGCAGCAACTTGGAGAACAAATAAAGCCTTCTAATCAGCTACAGTATTTATTGTTCTTATATGCCCTTAATTATGACAAAAAGTAAACTTGTATAAGCATTTGCTGTCTCTGTTTTAAAACTATGGTTCACAACATAACATAGTGGAACGATCACAGTACTATCATGCAGTAATTGTAGGGCAGTATTGCCACGTGTGGAATCTTTAACAATAAAGCCCAAACAAAAATGCATTTATTTGCTTTAGAATCATTTCAAACTGGTTAACAGACCAGCAAGCACTCGCAAAATCAGCTCAGTTTTATACAGTGCAAAACTTTTCAACGTTTTCATTTGTTTCTGGACTTTGCAATACCTGCATGATGCCTACACTAGACAATAACAACCATTTTGCTACAGACTTTCAACAAGTCTGACACATACCATTTTGGCTATTACTTAATTAAATCTTTGTACAGAAACAACACAAAAATGTGTAACATAAAAAGAACAGTCCCACTAGCAGTGCAGTTTACAATGCCTGTGTTTCTGATCGCACCAGATCAATTCCACATTTTTAAGTCCATTGGCGGAAATGTCCGGTCTACTTGTAATGTTTTCAAGCAAATTGGCTTCATCACTGCCATTCTCATCCCCACTTTGATAGCTGGCATATTATTTCTATTGTCCAGTGCTTCTTTAATCTGTTCTCTACACCAGTCTGACAGAGGGCGGGATCGCTACCAATAGGTATTGTATACAAGGTGATTGGTGGAAGTATTATTGACTATCTAATCAAAATAGCCAATAAAGCCCAAATAGAGTATCAACCGGTTATACCGTATAGCCTATGTTAAGATGTGCGCTGTAATGAATGAATAAATTAATACATAAATAAATTTTAAAAAAAAGAAAAAAAACAAACCCTGAACCTTCTCCTGCCCCCAGGATACAGTCTGCGCCCCTCTAGGGGTGCGCTCCCCCCAGTTTGAGAACCCCTGATCTATCAAGTCCAGAATATCTAGCTATGAAATAGGGCAGGGAAGCAGAATTTGATGACCCTTCACCTTGTGTCAAAATGTACTTCCTTAGCTATGAAATAGGGCAGGGAAGCGACATTTGTAATGTTCTATTGAATAGTTTCATGTTCTCCTAATAAAAAAATGATAAAAATTAAATAAAATAAAAAGAACATAGCATAGCATAGCCATAGCATTTAACAGATAGCATTTAACAATTAAAACCTACATGGAATCAACCTTCAAAAATGCTGAAGCCAGACTTCTCAAATTTAGCTTTTCGGCTTTTTTTTTTTTTTTTGTAGCCTTCTGGATAGATTTTATTGGTTACGTAGCCACGAATAACTGAAAACTTTACAGTCATGATCACACTGAATAATTAGAATGAAACAAATGCCGATATTTAACAGTAGAAGCTAAATTTTCTGACCTCTCCTGAGCTGCAGGGGAGTAAAAGCTTTGGGCATGCGCAGTGCACAAGGTGGGAAAAAATGACGTTCCATCTGTAAGAAATTTGAAGTTACTTTCACCTCTGGTTGGGTGCCATATAATCCAGTATGGTCGAGAGTTGTGATGTTTACAGCGGCTCTCTGAACAGGTGTCTCTTGAGGAGTTGCCTGAAGGAGGGACTGAGCAGTCCTGATAGACTCTGGGTAGGTCGTTCCACCAAATATCGGTATATAATTGTAAATGTGATCTAAAGAAGAGACACTACGAGCGAATTCAGGATCCAGGGGCGTTATCTCTTTCAGTCGTGAATGCTTTTTGGTCACGCTGAAGAAGGAACTCCTTTGAGTACGCATGAGAACAGGACAAAACACTTATTTTAAGTATGTCTACACTAGGGACATAAAGTCGGGTGAGGTTCCAGCGTGATTTGTATGTTAACATAGGGCGCTAAGCTAATTAGAACTGAAAGGGTTAATCGTGATCGCTTATCAAAGAGCATACGTGTCTTATCAGTCCACAAGCTGCCACACAAAATGGGCTGAACGAGTTCGCGCTGTCATAATCCACACTGGAGTTAGAACGCATGCTCAGGCAAGCTTGCGTCTTCTTGACACCACGCATGCCCAGTGCCAGTCAACCTCTCTTAGTGTTGGCAAAGCACTTGCTCAGTACGCACTTGAGGCTCTCGTTGCTGGAAAAATCACATTCACAGTGGATCCCTCGTCAGTCCCTGCTGTCCCTTAGCAGTGCAGTCAAGGATGTCCCTTTTCTCACAAATTGCCTTTATCGCCTTGCTCTGCAGCCTGAGTTTAACCCGGGCCTTGTATTTCCACATCGGGGAGACGGAGAAAAAATGCTTTATAGAGGAGATTCCTGACGAAACGATGGTTATCGGTGAGTGTTGTTTCAGAGGACGACACGTCCATTATTTATCCATGCATAACCTTCACGTTGCTGGTGGCCTTTTGTACTGTACCTGCCTGCGCCGTTTCTATGGGTAAGCATAGCAACGCAAAAACACCCATTTCACTTTGTTGCTTGATAACTCATATGAATGATTTGTATACTGTATCGCGTTATATAGTAAGCGCAAGTTATTAGGTTGGTGATAGTATATTATATTTGTTTTGAATTGATTACGTTGCACTGGTTTTGCCCAGACAATTCATTGCACTGTGAGTTATGGAGAAAGCAACGTGTAATTTACAACCCATAAATGTGACCATATGGTAGAAGTTTATTATTGCATTAATGTGCTAGTGGTGTTAATGGTTTTAAAAAATACATGTTAGCCAAACCTTACTTACCGGTA
This sequence comes from Polyodon spathula, assembly GCF_017654505.1. Lineage (NCBI taxonomy): Eukaryota > Metazoa > Chordata > Actinopteri > Acipenseriformes > Polyodontidae > Polyodon > Polyodon spathula. The sequence continues at coordinate 3,848,900 of NC_054564.1, read as the reverse complement.
CTGTACAATGAAACTGTTTCTGTGTACTCGCTGCACCTCTCCAGTCATGCATAGGGTTTGCACACTGCACACAGTCTAAAAAACAAAATAAACTGGTACAGGGATTGGGCAAAGACAGACGCACCTACCATTAGCAGCGTCAAAGGGTGTAGGACCACAGGAAATGGAGGTGTCAAAGGGTGTAGGACCACAGGAAATGGAGGTGTCAAAGGGTGTAGGACCACGGGAAATGGAGGTGTCAAAGGGTGTAGGACCACGGGAAATGGAGGTGTCAAAGGGTGTAGGACCACGGGAAATGGAGGTGTCAAAGGGTGTAGGACCACGGGAAATGGAGGTGTCAAAGGGTGTAGGACCACGGGAAATGGAGGTGTCAAAGGGTGTAGGACCACGGGAAATGGAGGTGTCAAAGGGTGTAGGACCACGGGAAATGGAGGTGTCAAAGGGTGTAGGACCACAGGAAATGGAGGTGGCCAGCCTGCTACGTGTGTACATTCCTGATGATTCTGTGATTCATTATGGCAATTTTTATTTTGGAATAGGGGTCTGCTGCAAAGCCAGATGGATCGTGAAACATTAGTAATTTGAACAGTCTTGCATGTGGAAGCACAGCACACAAGGGCCTGTTCTGATAGGCCTGTATCCAAGACTCTTAGAGACGGCGATTACATAACAAATGGATTAGTCATTTGGAATAGCCCATTTACACAATCGTGCGTTCTAAACATTGTATGTCTTTCTGTATGTCCCCTTCTATGTTAAAATTGTACTGTCAGTTGAATGAATATCTTTTTATTGTGTGTGTGCTGCAGGTAAGTACCGCACTCAGCTCTGGGATAAACAGACGGCAGCCTTTCTGCCATCGACACCTGGCCTGGGGATGCATGTGGAAGTCAAGGATCCTGACACCAAGGTGAGACAAGACCAAAAGCAGTGCAGAGCCGTGTCACCACATGAATACATGTTAGAGTTGGCATGAATTGTGTAAGTTTCTTATTACACACCATACTTTGTGTCCCTTGTCATATATTTTTCACTGTGACCAGCATATTGTAATACGGGTATCGTATTGTATCACTCATAGTGTGTACAGCCTCGTTTTGGCACGATGCTGCATTATGTAATACCTACTACAAGTGTCACACATCCTGATACCCATCACAGTGATCTCACAGACTCCCTGTTAGGAAAGTAGTTAGAAAGCAGCAAGTGGAGTCAAGGGAGAGCACTTCTGACAATTCGTTATAAGGCCCTTGTTTACCAGTTCTTGTGTTAATACTAAATGAGCCAGCTTAATAATAATAATAATAATAATAATAATAATAATATGTATTTTTATGTAGCGCCTTTCATAGTGGACCACCATCACAAAGCACTTTACAAGATACGAGACTAGGGTGTGTGAACTCTGCATCAGCTGCAGAGTCACTTACAACAATGTCTCACCGAGAGACAGAGAACAAGGAAGTTAAGTGACTTGCTCAGGGTCACACAACGAGTCAGTGGCTGAGCTGGGATTTGAACCAGGGGCTGCCTGGTTACAAGCCTGTTTCTTTACCACTAGACCACACAGCCTCCTAGTTATTGACAATGTATGTGTGTTTGCATGGTTTCCACGTTTACCAGTTATGTGAAGGCTTGAAGACCTCACAAAGATAGGAAAGCAAAAAAACTACAAAGTAATTTTGCTTAGAGATGTGTCTGTTGTCTTGTTTTTGATCATTTACACCGATATTGAAGAGATTAGTGCAAGTATATTTCCTCTTGTGTATTGTGGCTTTTAAAACAGCACACACACAGTGGGTCCCTGAGTGGCTCATCCAGTTAAAGCACTGCCACAGGGAGCGCAGGATGAGTCACACAGCTTGGATGGCACCGTTTCATGTCCAGGCTGTGCAAAGAGGCCAAACTTTGCTGGGGACTCCGAAGGGGGCGTCGTATTGGGGGCGTCGTATCTGAGGCTCCCAGGGGTGGAGGATGGGAAACCGGCAGGGACTTATTCTCCTCAACACACAACAGCAAACGCTACTGGCCAGACACCAAGCATATTCACAGTGGATAAAAAGCAGGGCTGATCTCTGCCTTTCAGGATCGGTAGCACGCCCACTTCTGTTCTGGATTGCTCAGCGTAAAAGCAATTATTTTCACACCTCAGAACATCACTGCTGCGTGGGGACCTGCTGTGGTGAGGATAAAAAACATAACTGAACATTTCATATTGGGGAAAAATAAATACAAATAATAATTGGTCACGCTAAATTAAAAAAAAAAAAAAAAAAACACACCACACACCAGTTCAGGGATGGAAATAAGACTCCTGTTGCATAGCAGTTTTACCCATTCCAAGTTTTGAGTGCTCGATTAGCCCCAAACTCACAGTAAAACCAGGAATTGATTCAACTGCAAGTTTCCATCCCGTTAATGGGTCTAAATTCAGAGCTGGAATTCTGCAATTTCAAGCTCTCATACAGCTAGAAATACCTCACTTTGATAGTTGCACAGGAATATGTCCACATACACATGAACAGCATGTTAAATACAAATTGAAAAGTGATATATTGGAAAACTGGAATTAACTGGTCACAAACAAGACTGCAGCTGGTCTCTTCAAACCACACTGGTAAGGGCATTTCACTGCTTAGTTAAACCTGTTTTACTGGTTACTTTGAATAGAAGGTGACCTCTGGCCCATATGCAGCATTTTGAAATCCAAGTTAAAATAAAATAATTTTTTGCCTGTAATGAAATAGTATATTGTAAAGTTTACCACAGTGTTTTCTACAGTATTTTAGCAATAGTTTTCCACGGTTTTTCATATTTGTGTATGTGCTTTTCCATACCTGTGGACTTTACAATGCTTACAGCGCCTATGTTTTACCATGCTTTCACTATGCTTTTATAAGGGGTGTTACATCAGAACAGTTTTGTGGTTAAATAGTTTTCATACTATATATGCAGAGATATAGAAAAGACCTTGGTGACACTGAATGTGTATCTGTGTGCATATAACCCATCCTGCCCCCACTTAGATCTGCATTGTGTTCCAGGCAGCTGGTATCAATGACATATTTTGAGTGTTTAGTGTTTCCATGTAAGTTTAGAACTGTTATTATTTATATTTTATTGTATTGCCTCGAGTATTCTTGTGTTTCTGAGAGTGGCAGTTATTACAGCAAGGTCTCATCACTAGTGCTGGTAGAGGTAGTTGCAGTCACATGATACCCAGGCCAGCACAGAGTGGAGCACAGAGCATTGAGTTGTTTGGTACCAGGCTTCTAAACTAGAGGTGTTAGATTCCCTTTTGTTTCCTAAATGTTTAAACTTTAAGATTCAACAATTGTTAGACGTTTTAGCTTTACCATATTGGGAATTTTTGTAACCAATCAGAAAAAGCCATGATGTAAGACAGATTAGAGTACTGTTACTTTGATGATGCTCTCCAACTTACTGTGGACATGGAAAAGACTTGTAAAATCCACCTGCAGTGTCTCGCCCTGCTGTAAAAACACTGCAGCTGATGTCTTTAAATGACATGCAGAACTTTCACAATATATAACGTTTAGCAACAATTCCAAACCTTTAAACACTTGGTAAACATGTACTGATTTTTTGCCCAATGTCAAACTGCACTCAAAACTGCGAGACCCAGTATTTCACGTGTGTGACATTTCAACATGTGTGTGCTTGGAACCCTTTATTTTAGTGCATTCTATGTTTCATACTGAATTGGGAGTGCAGTTTTATTTGTAAAAGTGGAGCATGATGAAATGTTCTTTGTTGTATTGTGCAGGTGGTCCTGTCCAGACAGTATGGCGCAGAGGGTCGCTTCACTTTCACGTCGCACACCCCTGGAGAACACCAGATCTGCCTGCACTCCAACTCCTCCAAGATGGCGCTCTTCACTGGGGGGAAGCTAGTGAGTCCGGTCAATGGCAGAGCACAACGCAAAAGATACTTTTGAAATTGAGTTTCCTTAAATGAATAGTTGTGGTTGCACGGAATGTTTGCATTCAGAATGTGGAATAGAATCTGCATGAAAAATCAAATCCCCCTGTTCCAAATAGAAATGTGTGTAACACAACCCAGGTTTGCTGTATATTCTCACAGGTACCCAGGTTTGCTGTATATTCTCACAAGTGCCCAAGTTTGCTGTATATTCTCACAAGTGCCCAGGTTTGCTGTATATTCTCACAAGTGCCCAGGTTTGCTTTATATTCTCACAAGTGCCCAGGTTTGCTTTATATTCTCACAAGTGCCCAGGTTTGCTGTATATTCTCAAGTAGGTACAAGCGGTTACAGTATTCTATGCTTTTTTTTGTTTCTCTGGTGAAAATGTAGTTAGGTTTCATATTGGCTAATGTGCCTGTGCCTGACTGCATGGCTAGTGCAAATGCTTGTTGCTATGATGTTAATATATACAATAGCATTGTAAGTTGTGAAAGTATGATATAGGGCAGTGGTGCACAACTCTGGCCCTCGAGATCCAATCCAGTCCAGGTTTTTACTCCAGTCAGGTTCTAATGTAGTTAATTGAAGTGGTTAAGAGGCAATTATCTAATTTAGGACCTGATTGGAGTAAAGTCTAGGACTGGAATAAATCTTGAGAGCCACAGTTCATTAGAAAAACTTGAAGGTGGATTATGAATTGATTTTTGTAGATTGATTACTAGGAACAGTCCTGTCCGTATTATGAGAAATTGCATGCTTGAAATAATATTGCACAAAAAATGTAATTGGTTTAGTTTTATTATTAACCAGGACAGGACTATAAAATACAAAATCTCATATACAAAGTCGTACTACAGTTGTATGCTGCCATCTAGCAGCTGAAAACTACATGGATATATTTAAAAGGCAACGAGTACCTTTTTAATGTTGATTTTGTAATTTTAGTAAATTACATACAATTCTTTATTTGCTATTTTCTTTCTCGAAAGGAAGATCTTGCAAAATATAATTGTATCTACAAGACACTTGTATAATAAAGCTATAAAAGGATAGCCCCTACAGCGCTTATAACGTTACATATACAGCACTGGAGACAGAAGTCCTCTATGTTTCATTTGTGCAGGGATAGCGCAAGCACTAGCAATATATCAGGAGCAGTCCAGTCTTCATGCCCATAGCACAAAAAAAAAAAATGTCTCCAATCCTGTGTGCTTTCTCCCGCCCCAGAGAGTTCATCTGGATATCCAGGTGGGTGAGCACACCAACAACTACCCCGAGATCGCAGCCAAGGACAAGCTGACAGAGCTGCAGCTGCGCGTGAGACAGCTCCTGGACCAGGTGGAGCAGATCCAGAAAGAACAGAACTACCAGCGGGTAAGCTCTGTGCTGAATCCTCCACACTGGGGCTGGGGATCAGGGGTAACTATCACAAGAGAAGACCTAGCATTGGACTGCTCTCCGAATCAGGGAGGCGGGGGGGGGGGGGTAGCTGTCAGAGGTAGGGGTCGGAGGTGAACTACCACAAGAGAACACTTATTAATTATATAATAGGGGAAACAATTCATAGAACTCAATTACTTTCTTCAGGCCACAAAGGCAAATGTATTAAAAGAACACACCGCAAACAGCGCTATTTAAATCTATATGCAATTGTAATCTGTATTATGTACCTCTTGATTCTGTTTCTCCTAAGAGTTTTATAATTTTTCTCAAATATAGAGAGTCTCAATCGAACTGGTTGAAAAAAGTATTCCTTGTTAAACCCGATCCCCCTGTGTGTCCCCAGTACCGTGAGGAGCGTTTCCGCATGACCAGTGAGAGCACCAACCAGCGGGTCCTGTGGTGGTCCATCACCCAGACCGTCATCCTCCTCATCACTGGCATCTGGCAGATGAGACACCTCAAGAGCTTCTTTGAGGCCAAGAAACTGGTGTAACCTGTGAACGGGATGAGGAAGAGGGCAGAGATTTGCAGAAAATCTCACAGGGAACATTGTCTTTCTAAAGAATTGCATGGGTTGAGCTGAGTAACAATTCCCTGGTAAGGTACACGTGTTACCTTAAAAGGGGAATTGATTTTAGCCTCAATATCTTAATTTTTTTGCATACCTCTGGGTTTGGCTTTTGGATGCAACTGTTGTTGTTATTATTATTTATTTTATTTATTTTTATATACAAAAGACCACTGTTATACCCTGTTTTCCCTTTTGAGTGCTTTGACAATGTGGCCCCTGGCTGACAGCAACAATCTGCTCAGATATGTGTAACTGGAGCAGCTGAATTCCTTACTTTTGGATATACCAGCTTCTGGTTGTTTCTAATGCATTCACAGTGACTGTATTCAAGATCACTGAAGCTATGTAGGTTAACTAAAACGCCTGTGAAGGAACTCATTTAGAATGATGCACTCACAGCTGCTATTGATCAGTACTGGTCAGTATAAGAAGTCTAAGCCCCCAAGATTTGAAATACCAGGCAGTGGCTGGCATTTGGATACAGCACTGCCCTATATGAGTTTGTTCACAATTTTGTATATATTTGTGGATTTAAAACACAAAGGCTGTTTGCTGCCCAGGGACAGTCATTCACTAATGCTTCATTCCTAAGCTGTAAAAACACTGAACAGTACAGCCTGTATCTTTCACACTTTTGCATTCCAAAATCAATGACATATTTTAATTGTAATAGTATGGGTACTATTAAGTAACTGAGCGGCTCAGAGTGAGAATTTTTCTGCTTGCTGTTCACTGCAATCTGCTGTGTAGCTCTGAGCTGCACAGGGCCAATTACTTAACACACCCACTGTCAAGTATATATGTGGTAGAACAGGATTTAAACGTTCCTGGGGGTGGGATTGTGGTAGTGTTTTTAGTTTGTTTTTTTATATACCGCTGTTTGTTTGTTTTGGGAAGGGCTGTCATTGACGTTCATCTTTACCTGTGGCCTGTAGCAGATTTGGAAGACAAACCCTCATCATTTAATAACAATTACAGAGAAAATTACAAACTATAATCTTGGAGAAAAAGCCAGTAACTGGGCCACGATGAATGATTACAATTAATATATAATGGCAAGAAAGAAGAAATTGAAGCAATTTCCCAATACAAACCCCAGCTCTGTTTAAGGGTAGGTAGGCTCCTAATTAAGATAGCTCTTTAAATAAGCAGACTCTAGACTAACCACAGCAGAATCTGTTCAGTCCTCCATGTATAATGTACAACCCAATGGGCAATGGAGGCAACTTACATGAGGCCTTAGAAATGACAGAGTCTGGCACAACTCACTGTATGAAGATATTACAGGGGAAAATCTTGTGAGAGTGTTTCTTTTCCTTTTTCGCAGGAGTTGCATGCATTTGTAGCTCCACCTCCCCTAATACCTCTCTTTGAAACAGTCTAGTTCAGTGTGTGTGTGAAGTGTTGTTGTGTAGGTATTTGTTATGGATTGTCCTTTTGTTAGGGTTCAATGGGTGCTCTAAGAAACTTACCACTACTAAAAAGAAAAATCTGTCAATAGTCTAAAATAGTGTTTTCATCTGGGTGATGGTGGAACCATGTTTTGGATTTCCAAGCTGTGAACATGTCTTTAAATGTGTTCTGCCTTTTAGTAATAATATTATTAATGAAACTTATGTAGCGCCTTTAACTGTAAATGCTGTCAAGGCACTTCAGCTGTGCACATAAGCAAGTATATTAAAATGTGATCTACATTAACAAGCCAGTCTAGGTTTGCAGGGTATTATCTGAAATTCTACTGAGCTGCAAAAATATTTGGAGTGGGGGGGGGGGGGCTACTGCAGCTGTTTATGTTTGTTTTTCCTGCTCTCTTCTTGGGAGGAATCTCAGATCCATCAACACCCAGTTCCTCCAAAACGTTCTATTTAATTTGTTTTTATAGTAAATAAAGATAAAATGAGTATGTATTGTTGTGTAACTTGCTTTTATATCCAGTCATCTATTCACATACAATTCAATGGACCTTAATAAGATGCTGTTTGCATTTTCATTCATTCATAAAGCACTAGTCCATAACACTTTTTTTGCTATGTGTTTAAAGGGATTGTAACTAACAAAATATTTCCATAAAATATATTGGTTGTGCACTTCTGTTCTACAGGTCGGTAAAAGCACAGTTTTGAAAGAAGCACATGTTATAGTAAATGTTTTTTTTTTTTTTTTTTTTTTTTTTTTTTTTTTTATTTTAACCATGGCATCTATTGCTGCACTCCGGTTTGCTAGCTATGCTTCTAGTTCGTGTTGCACTTGCTTGGTCATTTCACCGGAAGGGTGATCTTGACCCCACCCCTTCAATGGCTTCTTTACATTTATTAACTGACCAGCTGGGTGCCCTATTGGTTGTCATGCTTGCAGCCAGAAACAGGGACTGTATTGTAACAGATATGCTGTGAATAACGCGTAGAAACTGAGAACTCTTTAACCTCGTGTAGTACCAGCTATCTGGGGTAGATGTAAGGATAGGTGCAAAACCCCCATGCGGTGTATGTAAAGATTGGTGTTTACCTGCCATTCCGCAGCCCACTATCAAATTTGCACTTTGCCATCATTAATCCATCAAAATGATATTGCAATGCATTCAAATGTAGAAAAGAGCATGGAATTGGGCAGGATCTGGATACTAAGCGGGCGCAAACATTATAGTGTAAGGATTTTTTCTTGCACTTAAGCAATTGCTGACCCTCCAAAAACTTTACATCTCTTCTTACAAGCTGCAAACCATTGTAGAAGTGACTATTAATTAAGAGCTGTATAAAAGCACACACCTGCAGAGACCTGTCATTGGCTTCAGGGTGGCTGCTGTGGTTCACTTGGCTGCAGCGACACTTGGCTCTTGTTGAGAGGCAGGAACTTGTTTGGAGGAGAAGGGCAAGACGAAGAAGACCCTGCATATTCAATCCCAGAGTCACTTTGTTTGGGATGCCGGGGGATGTGGTGCTAAAGCATTATCGTCTCACTCCGCAGGTCATTGTAGACCTAATAGCTAAGTTGAAGGATGAGCTAGACTTCCACGTCAATCTAGGGACCACTATCCCTGCGTGTGTGAAAGTGCTGTGTTCTCTGCACTGCTTAGCCTCTGGTTCCTTTCAGACGACAGTTGGAATGTCAGGAGGATAGCCCAATCCACCTTTTCTAGGAGTGCTAGGCAAATTTCTGGATGTCATGCTTGTAAGGGCAGGCCAATACATATCATTTCCTAAGGGTACCAGCATAACTGATGTTGCTTGATGCTTTTCCAAACAACTCTTTCATGCTGAGTGACCTCAACCGTAGGAACTGCCCTTCGTCTGCCATTTTTTTTTGGTTTGTGTTTTCGTGCTCCACAAATGTCATACCGTTCCTATTGCTCTCTGTGCTCCTAACTCCGTCACCTCTGGGCTGCAAGTACGGCCGCTAAATAGACAGATGTGCTCATTACCATAATTGTGGATCGTTATTTGTGCGTGCGGAGTAATTGTCTGGCCGCAATGCAATTTGAATTTTGCATCTGCAGTTATTTGCACTGCGTCTGACTTGCATCTACCCCATAATGTTTTTAAAACTAAAACGTTAGTTTGCTATAAAATGTGTTTCTTTCAAAACTGCACATTTGATACGTATGTAGCTAATGGAAGTGCAAAACAGGTAAGATATTTGAGATAATTTTGATAGCTGCTATCAGTTTAACGGGTTCTAGCTAATTAAAACGTTCTATAATCTTATCTGTTGTGCATTTCTAATCACAATGTAGGTCTCACATGTGTAGCCTTGTAAGAAGTATGTGTTCTAGCAAATAAAATATATGGTACCATAGTGGCTCAAAGCAGCAGCTCAGTGTGCATGCTTTACTTGCACTTCCTTGATTCCTCAGTGTGCCACAAGTCTGTTATACTTGCACTTCCTTGATCACCCCAACCCCTACCCCGCTCAACCCTTCAGTTCCTGTCAATCACCATCCAGCTGCCTGCCTCTAATGCTGTATAGCCAGTTAAATGCGTCTGGCCAAAAGGCTCTACTGAACTGAAGCAACATCATTTAAGAAATGAAGGCTGCAAATTGAGCGCGTGTCCCTTTATACAACGGTCCTACATTGCAAATGGAAGCGCATGACGGGTAACATTTATTGAGTTCCTTAATTTGATATATCATTCCCGGTATTATTATGATCTGCCTCTGTTACTTTTCACATTTACGTCAGCAGTGAATTCTTATACCCCATGGTCAATAGCACAAAGCGAAACCAAATAAGCGGACGTGTTGGCGACGACTGTGCCAGCATAATATGAACAGAGGAATCCTGTTGGAAAGTGCAGTCTACCCTCCTGTCCGCTAGGCGGCAGTGCTTTTTCCTCTGGTCTCTTCTCATCGCTCTCAACTCCTCCCAGTCCGCAGAGCGTTGCAGGCACACACGTGGTAGCAATGGATGGTGGCAGGTTACAGTTTCATGAAATGGGGCTGGATGATCGCCTTTTAAAGGTAACGAGATGATAACCGAGTCGCAGTCACTGGGATTGTGAAGCGGCGTTTACAGTTAAACGGTATTGGTGGAGTGTTTGGTGCGGAAGAACGGCTACTCTGTGCTCGCATGCATGTGACGAAGTTGGTTAATATAATAAAGTTAACCAGACTGTAAATAAAATGTGAGGGCTTGAAATAATTAATTTAGCTTTGAATTGGGTTTATGGGCGGGCTGTATTCTAAACATTGCTTTGAACAGTCTTAGTGGAGTTTAATGTTACGTTAAAATGGCTGCTTTTGTATTATTATTGTGTGTATACTGTTACTGGAATGGTCTGACTGTGGCAGTTGTATGTGTGACATGCTATACAGATGGACTGTGCTCTGTTCTTTTTTCTGCTATGTGCTGTACAGTGCTTTGCAATGCTTTTGCATAAAAAGCACCATGTAAATGAAAAAATACATGCATATAAACAAGTTACCTAAGTTTGGATGTGGAATTTCTAAGGCCTCCCGTGTAGATAAATTGCACAGCTTTCTCTAAAATAATCTAAATATACCTAAAAAGAGAAATCCGTACCTCGCAGAGCGATTCCCAGTAAATGGTTATCTGCCCCTGTTACTTTTCAGATTTCTGTCAGCATTTTATTAGGTGTGGATAGAAGTATCCCATTGCATGGTCATTTGATCCATTCCTGGTTTTACTTTGAGTGTAAGTAACCTTGCTACAAAAAGGGTATTGCTGCTCAAGAAAGAGGGCAAAGAAGAGCGACCAGAATTATTCCAGGTTTAAAAGGCATGTCATATGCAGACAGGCTAAAAGAATTGAATCTATTCAGTCTTGAACAAAGAAGACTACTTGTAAATCTGATTCAAGCATTCAAAATTCTAAAAGGTATTGACAGTGTCGACCCAAGGGACTTTTTCAACCTGAAAAAAGAAACAAGGACCAGGGGTCACAAATGGAGATTAGATAAAGGGGCATTAAGAACAGAAAATAGGAGGCACTTTTGTGAGGGTCTGGAACCAACTCCCCAGTAATGTTGTTGAAGCCGACACCCTGAGATCCTTCAAGAAGCAGCTTGATGAGATTCTGGGATCAATAAGCTACTAACAACCAAACGAGCAAGATGGGCCGAATGGCCTCCTCTCGTTTGTAAAGTTTCGTATGTTCTTATATCTGAGCTTGTTACCTATATGCTGGGGAATGGGTGACACTGCTATTCGATAGCTATGGATCCAACCGCAACCTCTAATAGGGGAAGAACAACTACTCACCTCGAGTTGAATAATCAGGGTAAAAATGCTCGATTCGATGATGTATTTGACAATGTCTGCTGTTCTGTTTGTGAAAGTACTGTATTGTAACACTGCTGTTTGTGCATTATGTTTTAAAACTGCTTGGATTAAAAAAAAACCCCAAAAAAAACGCAATTATGAATGTTCTAATCTAAGATGTAATTTTTATGAAATGGATTGCAATGGCAATTCTATCCTTCTGAATCTGCATGCTTCACAAATACTTAGCATTTAATTCAAACAGCTGAATGCAATTCAAATATGGACATTGCTAGTTCGCTACCATATACATTTTAAACGCACAAAAAAATTACTATGTTGCTGCTTTGAAACTGATATGTGAATTGGTTGACTCCCAGTGTCAGACTGTTCAAGCTGCCCTTCACATGCTGTATGGTGGATTTAACTCTGAATCCCTGTTCCTCCCCAGGCGCTGGCTGACCTGGGCTGGGCACAGCCTACCCTGATCCAGGAGAAGGCCATCCCGCTGGCACTGGATGGGAAGGACCTCCTGGCTCGAGCCAGAACCGGTTCTGGCAAAACCGCTGCTTACGCCTTGCCAATCATCCAGCACATCCTGTCTGTCAAGCAGGTAAGAGGGCTGGGAGATGACCGGGCAGAGGGAAGGAAAGGTATTTGCGGTACCATTGCATTCATTAAAGTAGTGGAAGCAAGACTATGAGCTTAATAATGCCTCTTTTCCACTGTACAGCGAGCTGCGCTGGGGCAGTACCGAGCCCTCATGGGGCAGTTAAGGGAAACTAGAGCCTACACTTCCTCAGCGTCCCAAGGCTGTACTTTTCTCTCATCACTCTGCCCGCCATGTTTGTTGTTTTTCTTTCTGGAGTGTACTGATTGATGCAACCTAATCACAAAAATCCTTAACCCCGGCCCTGCCTCGGTTTCACGGTTTGGTTCTCACTCAGCTCGACAAATAGCCAGAGGAGAACCATCCATACCCATACCATACCGAGCCCTCATGGGTTGGATGTGCCAGTGGAGAAGGGGTATAAGACTCACTGAGCTTGTTACCTATCGGGTGTGCAATTCATGTCGCCCAACGCCTGGGACAACAAGATTTGCCGTTTTTTTCCTGCGGTTGTTCTGTTGCTAGAAAGACACTCCGGTTATATTTCTAGAGAGCCACGCAAGTTTCTGAACGCTGAATTGCAGTAGTCTAGTACTTACACAAAAACATTTTCAAAAGTGTTTCCGTCCCACCCCTATCACTTCTGATTGGCTAGCTGTGGAAAACGCTGATATTCTATTGGTTGCAAAGAAACCCAGAAATGGCTGCCAAGACAGCTTCTGGAAAGGCACAGACTAATCTTTTAAACTTATTATTTATGTTTTTTTATAAATAAATGATACAGCTTTCTTAATACATGAACCTGTCATTTAAATGCAGCAATCTAGTGAAGTTACAAAAAAAAACAAAACACCATAGCCAGTACGGTATTGGTGGATTAGAAAAAATCGTGTTGTGTAATTTATACAGTTATTTCTGAGTGTACTTTGCGGTCAGGCGTATGGGATGTTTACAGTTCAGAAGCATTTCAAGACAGGCTTTCCCTGGCGGAAAATGTAATGATTTTTTTCTTTCAATTTTTAATGCTGCTAACCTAGTTTGCCATTTACCGTGTTTACATACTGTAAGCCATAAGTATTTGCGACCAAAATATGTGCCTGTCACACCCATGAAACCTGTTTTGCCTCAGAAATGTTAAAATTTGTAATGGCTGAAACTGCTATGCAATAGGAGTTGTATTTCCATCCTTGAAGTCTTTTTAATTTATGAAGATATTTTGTAATAATGATAATAAGCAAAGTTAGTGTTACATAGCTTCTTAAGGGTGGTGTTTTGTAGTGGTGTAGTGATACAGTATGTAACAATGTGCGTGATGCTGCTGTACTTCATAATACTGATTCATAATACGCTCAAATTATTTATTTGGCAGAGTCAAAATGTAAATTTAAATACAATATAGTTTACAGTAAGTACAAATTATATTACTAAAATGCAGTAGGAAATATGGTGCAACAAGTTAGGATTACAAGAAGTTGTGTCTATAATGACAGTAGCAGTGCAATAGTGCTAGAGCATCAGCTGGGGATCAGGTAATGGTAGGAAGGGTAGATCAAGAGATCTACAAGTGCAGTCTAAACAGGTGGGTCTTTAGGAGATGGTGGAAGGCACTGAGAGACAGAACAGTCCTGAAGTTCTCCAGTAGCTGGTTCCACCACAGAGTGGCCAGGGAAGAGAAGGAGCAGGCATGGGAAGATGGAGAGTCGAGGGAAGGCATGACATGACCATTTGTACTGTAGCGGAGGAGCTGCGAGGGCGAGAGGGGGTGTAGATAGACACGAGGGTTTGGAGGTAGGAGAGGGCAGTGTGGTGGAGAGAGCTTTAGGCAAGAACAAGGGTCTTAAATTGAATGAGAGCAGAGATAGGGAGCCAGTGGAAGATGCGACGCAGAGGGGTAGCAGGAGAGTAGCGAGGTTGGGAGAGTACAAGGCAAGCAATAGAATTTTGAGTGAGCTGAAGGGGGCGGATAGCCGAAGCAGGGAGACCAGCAAGGGGAGTTCTTTTGCTCTTGCATCACAATTCGATACACCTTGAATCGTTACACCCCTACTGTTTTGTGACCCAATAAAAAAGCAGGTATATCGAGGGACGTTCTCATACTGTATAGGAGGGTCAGTTTGTAAACATTGTTGCTTTGCTGTTACCAAGCTTCTAAAACTGGGTAAGTAGGTAAAAGATTGTTTTCTGCATAAATACAAGTTAAACAGTTTTCTGGTTTGATGATAAAGGAAATCTGCTGGGGCAGCTATTTGAAGTAAGGCTGGTTACAGCAGTGCAACATGTTTTCCTATGGAAGTACTAATAGAAAGATTCTCAGTACGTTGATGTAGTGATGAGAAGCTGTATTGGATGTGTGCAGTAGTAGATGCTGTAGCTGAGCTGTGGTGTGCTTGTGTTTGTGTTGCTATGCAGGCGGTGACGGAGCAGGCAGTCCGAGCCCTCATCCTGGTCCCCAGTAAGGAGCTGGGACAGCAGGTACAGAAGATGATTCGTGAGCTGACTGCCTTCTGTGCCAGGGACGTGCGTGTGGTTGACATCTCCGGCCAGGCGGAGCTCTCCGCACAGAGGTGACATGGGGCTGTCAATAACTGTGGTATCGCTTGTAACATTCACTACTCTTTTTCTTTTTTCTAAAGAGTGGTAACCAAGTTTTTTTTAAATCCAGTGTTTTACATATTTTTTTACAATAGTAATACTATCACTGGTCACTATTCTGTTGAAAATATTTTGGTTATTTTTGCTTTTGTTATATTTCATTTAATTTAACAGTTCCTAAAATCATATATGAAGGCAACAGTTTAACCCATAACAAGAATGGATGTGTATAACACTGATGTGTATGTGGAATAGATTATGAATACATACTGAACATTAAATAACCACATTTTCACATTTCTGATGCACAGGAGAAATATGAAGCGTTTAGCATTTGGAGAATGCAATAGATGGAAAGCTGCTACATCACTGGCAGGTTTCACAGACACTGAGTAGCACTAATCCTGGGCAGCCTAATGTTATTTTAGGTAAGATTACTGCTAATCAGAGTCTGTTAAACCAGTCACAAGTGTTGTAGTTCAGTGCAGTGGTTTAGTTGCGATCAGAACACATGGCCTCCGGCTGCATTGTATTTGAAATATTGGTGTCTTCGCTATAGACTGGGGTGGTGCATCGATCCATTGTATCATTTAAGCATGTGCATTGCAGGTTGTATGCAAACAAAACAAATCGACAGTAAGATACAGGGCTGTGCTTCGGAAGTAAGTTATGCTGTTGCTGAACCGTCTGTTGCTTGGAGTTCCTTGTTTAATTAATCAATAGATTATTGTCATGCTTTTAACTCTACTTGGCACCACTCAGCAGGAAAATAAGGGAAAATATTTGTTAGAGGAGTCCTGTATATTCTGATAATTAATTGATGTAGTAGTTCACTAATTTTCAGTATGTTATCTGTAACTCAAAATATATCACTTCTGTTATTTATCTGTTACAAATAATAAGAATAATAATTACGGACATGGATCTGTTGATGCATCGCTGGTAAAAGGAGGCATTGCCCAGCCTTGCTTGACTAACCCATCTGTGTGTCGCCTCACTCTCTCCCAGGCCCATCCTGATGGAGAAGCCCGATATCGTGGTGGGCACTCCCTCCCGTGTTCTGGCTCAGCTGAGTGCTCAGAATCTGCTTCTACGCAGCTCCCTGGAGATGCTGGTCATCGACGAGGCTGACCTGGTCTTCTCTTTCGGCTTCGAGAGCGACCTCAAGAGCCTCCTCTGGTAAGGGGCTGACTCGGAGCTCTTTAATGGATGAGCTGTGGAGGAATTATATTGGGAACATCCTAAATATACTGGTGTGGTTCTATTGGAATTACAGCCTGAAGCACTGAATAATGTTACATTATTAGGAAATAGTTTGTGTCTCTTGTCATTTCATAGGTGTACATTTTGTTATATTAGATTACTTGTTCTCTCTTGTATGTGCTTCTGGACTGGAGTGTACTTTTAAGTGGAGTTATCTTTGCTAGATACACTTACTGTGTTACAGCTATTAAGACTCCTTCTGACGCTTCATCCTGTAGTTTCCTTGTGCAAGGCTCAGATGAGATCCTTTTACCTGTAATGCAGGGTGTGAATTTGTAGTGTTGTGGCTGGAGGAATGGGCTCCACCTGCTTCCAAGTGAAGAAGTGTGGAAAACAAAAACAGGGAGACCAAAAGTTACTTGTTGCGCTAATGATAGGTAAGAAACTGTATTCTGCAGTCTTGTTAGCCTCTTGCCTCATTTCCCAGCATTGAGTTGTATAGTTTTCTAATGGGTTCCCAGTGTTCAGATGTAGAGCTAGAATGGGAATGAGTTTTAATGTCTGTGTGTATCCTCATAGCCACCTGCCCAAAATCTACCAGGCTTTCCTGATGTCTGCCACGTTTAACGAAGATGTCCAGTCCCTGAAGAAGCTGGTTCTGCACAACCCGGTAAGCTGGCTGATGGGAGTTTTAGTTTCAGGGTTGGTGCCCATATAACCCATATATAGTTGCTCACTGTCCTAGAACTCTTATTATATGCTGCTTTATTATTAATGCGCAAGTTAGACTTGTTTTCTGATCATTACCTGCCTTTATTTAGTTCATTGTCAATTTCTTTGAAAAGAGGGAAAGGATTGATGTAGAGAATACCGTGACATGGTGGAGGTAAGCTGCCCATTGTGACGTCACCACTCTGAATGGAGTGTGCATTGGAATGGAATTCTGTGAGGTGTCTTGCTGTGAAGTGGCAGAGGTACGCTGCCCATTGTGACGTCACCACTCTGAATGGAGTGTGCATTGGAATGGAATTCTGTGAGGTGTCTTGCTGTGACGTGGCAGAGGTACGCTGCCCATTGTGACGTCACCTCTCTGAATGGAGTGTGCATTGGAATGGAATTCTGTGAGGTGTCTTGCTGTGACGTGGCAGAGGTACGCTGCCCATTGTGACGTCACCTCTCTGAATGGAGTGTGCATTGGAATGGAATTCTGTGAGGTGTCTTGCTGTGACGTGGCAGAGGTACGCTGCCCATTGTGACGTCACCTCTCTGAATGGAGTGTGCATTGGAATGGAATTCTGTGAGGTGTCTCGCTGTGAAGTGGCAGAGGTAAGCTGCCCATTGTGACGTCACCGCTCTGAATGGAGTGTGCATTGGAATGGAATTCTGTGAGGTGTCTCGGGTATGGTTTTTTACAAACCGGTCAACTGTGCTGATATGGGGAATACAGTACAGTAAAAACTGAAAGTAACACGGTGGTTTCGTGTATCGGGTTTCTCTGTGATATGTCGTGGAATACAGAAGGCGAAACAGCAGTGAAATGATCTTCTGTATGACACAGCCATAAGGAGTTGGTTGTTATGTGGACAGGGTGTACGGCCCCATAATCGACTGCATTTTCATGCCTTAGAACGCTGTGTATTCAACACATTTATGTTGTACACCACTCTATCCTAATGAAGATGAAGAGTAAGTGACATGCTCCACTGTGTCTTTGAACACATACACTATTCAAACCATTTCAAATGTTACCTTTCAACTCTGTACCATATGCCATATGTACACAGGTTCAGTGCCTGGCAGTTTGGATTGTACCTGCATGCTCAAAGCCAGTAAAACCCAGCATGATAAACACTCAGTATTGGAACAGCAGAACCCACAGCCTTTGAATGACTGCAAAACATGGAAAAGAAAAGCCAAGTTAAAATAATATCGAAGCTGCTTTCTCTTTAAAGTGATTGCAGCTGGCAAATAATTCTATAAATCTTACCAGTTTTGCACTGCCATTAAATACATAGGTCTGGCATGTTACAGCAAACATGTATTTTCATTTTAAAACACAATATCTGCTATTATAAAGTTCTCAGTTTGTATATCGTCTCAGGAAATCTGTTTTGCACTTCCTGGGTCACTTCAGCAGTATTTTCCATGTCACATTTTAATTTAAGTTGTATTTGTTTCATTGTATTTTGACAATATGCTTATTTTAAGACATGATAACTGGTGATACACTAGGTTAAAGAAATCTCTGTTCACAAGCCATGCTTTCCTGTAGTGTTTCACTTTTATGGAGAGTGAAATTCTCCTCCCCCGCTTTCCTGGATTTTTTTTCCTGTTATTAACCAACCAGCTGCTTTCACCCACTGTGGGGTAAAATGACAGGCAGTGCAAGGGTGACGGATTCTCAAACCCTGTCACACAGACGAGTCATGACGGCTCAGAACTGGCACTGATCTTGCATTGTGGTCTGTGTGAATTGCCTATACCGTCACAGAAGCTGCTTGTATCCTTCAAGAAGCTGCTTGATGAGATTCTGGGATCAATAAGCTATTAACAACCAAACGAGCAAGATGGGCCGAATGGCCTCCTCTCGTTTGTAAACTTTATTATGTTCTTATGTTCTTATGTCATATTTTAGCAGCCTCTGAACCACCTCGCGAGGAGGTTCAGAGAGAGCACTGAACCCTTCTCCACTCCCGTGTGAAAGTCTATGCCTGCACTGAAGCGCAGTAGTGGGCGTGGATTGAAATTTTTTGTTTTTGTTGTTGGTGTTACTCGCTTTCATTTTTTTCAAATGCAATGGCTAATCAAGAACGAGGTAGTTACGGGCTGACGAGGAGGTGAATTCACAAACAGAAGGGACTGTGCGTAAAGCTGTAATTTATTGTCGAATTGCCATTGCCATGACAATGATCTGTTGACCGACAGGTTTGAAAGTTTTATTCTCTGATCTCTGGCTGTGTCAAAGGGTTATGACGGTATTATACTGGCATAGATTGCGCAATTGCGTGCTGTGGAAAATGGGTATTTTAAATCATTTTTTTAATGTCTCCAAGACACATCAGTAGCGGCATTTTTGTGTGAAAGTGGCTTAAGAGGGTAGGGCATGGAAACAGAACTTCCTTTAACCAACGCTGCGCTTTTGAAAGATTGTCACTGTACAAGTTATAAAGTGAGACTGAGTGCAGTGTTCTTTCCTCTTCTGCTCCCTCCAGGTGACTCTGAAGCTGCAGGGCTCCCAGCTGCCAGGCAGCTCCCAGCTCACACAGTACCACATCCGCTGTGAGGAGGAGGACAAGTTCCTGCTCATCTACACCCTGCTGAAGCTGGCCTTGGTCCGGGGCAAGACCCTCATCTTCATCGAGACCATTGACCGCTGCTACCGCCTCAAGCTCTTCCTGGAGCAGTTCAGCATCCCTGCCTGCGTGCTCAACTCAGAGCTCCCTGTGCACTCCAGGTTTGTCACAGCTTTCCCACTCCAGAAACCTCCCACACTGATACCTGGCAATAACATGCTGCACTCGACGATTCTGTAAATCCCACAGATTATGGCTCAAGTAGCACATTTTCCATGAGGACAGGGCAGAAGAGCACTGTGCACAAGAGGCTGTGGAGGCAGCTGTACTGTCTGACCGTGGCTGTTTGTTGCCTTCTCTCCAGGTGCCACATCATCGGGCAGTTTAACCAGGGGTTCTACGATTACATCATTGCCACGGATGAGCAGAGTCTAGGGGACCCCCCTGCCCTGCCCGGGGGCCAGGGCAAGAAGGGCAAGAAGAAGAAAGCCCAGGGCAGCAGGTGGGTGCACTCTCATCTGTGCATTATTTCTATGGTTGCCTTCAGGTCCATCTTTTCATTTCTGGGTGTGCTTGCTTGTCAGGTAGTAGAGGGGGTGTTAGCCTTCAAAATTTCTTTAAATGAAGTTTATGTAGCCAGGGTGTTTTTTTGAAACGCTGACAAGATAGTGATTGAAGTTAAAAACAGTTTAATCAAATTCAGATAATTTCCACACCCAGGCATGCGTAGTACACAGAGGAAGTGGAGGGATTTTGAAGGGCAGCCTGACATCAGATTCCTATGTGAAAAGAAGCTGAAAAAGAAAGTAACATAAAAAAATATAAATATATTCTGGAGGCACTAGCAACCAAAACCAATTTTTTTTTAATCCAAACCTTGGTAAATCAAATGACCTATAATCTGAATCACAACCGATCCTCTGTTTCCTAATTGTGTGAAAGTGGGTAAAGCACTTACAGCTGGTCAGCCAGAGCCAGCTGAAGATTCTTCAAGCTGATCTGATGGAGACCGTCTTTCTGAATGTATCTTTGTGTGGATTGAACATGTTTTTTTCATTATTCTTTCTTCAGCGGGAAAGACAAAGAGTACAGTGTCTCGCGAGGGATCGATTTCCAGAACGTGGCTAATGTTATTAACTTCGACTTCCCCCCGACGGTAGAGTCGTACATCCACCGTGTCGGCAGGTGAGCTCTCCTCGGCTGTCCTGGTCAGTACTGCTCTACACTGTGAATTAGCTGTGATCACAGCACTGCATGCCTCCACTTACCTGGAACCCCCTGTCTGTCTCTCTTCAGGACAGCCCGTGCGGATAACCGAGGAACAGCCCTGACCTTCGTATTGCACACACAGCTCCCCATGCTGGCTGAAATAGAAGATGCCCTCACTGCAGGTTAGTCTGGGAAAGCCAGTTCCACACCTGGGGCCAGTTACAATTGTAATTTGTCATCAATTGCAATTATAGTTGTAGTTGATCTTTGGCACACCGACATAATTGCAGTTCAATTCCACACCTTTCCAAGCTTAATCATTCACATTTCCCTGTTGTGTTTTTCATTGTGCGATCATTATTCTCTTATTTTCAACCACTTTTAGTGACCCATTTGTTTGAAAAAATAAATGTTATATAGCATGTTAATTTATTTGTGCCTGTGATTATTGCTTGGTTATTTAGGAAAAATAGAGTAAATTGTAATTGAACAAAAGATCCCTTTTAGTTTTTCATTGTTTCAGTGCTGTTAAGAGTATGGAGACTGAATGAAGTGGCACGGTATTGAAACCTTCTCTCCCTTTTCAGAGAATGCAGACTGTGCCCTGAAACCCTACGAGTTTAAGATGCAGGAGATTGAGGGGTTCAGGTACAGGTGTCGGGTGAGTGAGAGGCTCAGTGTCCGCAGTGCTGCTTCATCTGTGGGTGGTTGCTGTAGATCTGGAGGCTGACCTGGTTAAACTGCTCTCTCCATAGGATGCCATGCGCTCCGTCACCAAGCAGGCTGTGAAGGAGGCCCGTCTGAAGGAGATCAAACAGGAGCTGCTCAACTCTGAGAAGCTCAAAGTGAGTCGAGCATCACCAGCATTCCTATCATTTAAAGAGCATTGCGAGACTAAGGGCGAGGCTAACTGGGAAATCTGTTATCGGCAGCCTGCAAAGTGCAGAGCAGATACAAAAATTATACTTTCACACTCCATAACTCTCAAACTACATAGGTTAGTTTTCTTTGTTAGTCATGTAAAGTTGTAAAACAAATATTCTTAATAGCTTTTCAGTGCAAATTGTTTTGCATATTTGTAGAATTTATATACCAAAACTTCTCTAAACTTGTATTATGCAGTCCTAGCCTCATATATATATATATATATATATATATATATATATATATATATATATATATATATATATATATATATATATATATATGATCCTAGATAAGCATGTTTCTGGGACTCTAATATGGCTAATATTTATTGCCTTCACATTTGGTAAACATCTATGTTCTTTGATCGTTTCAGTCAAGTACTTTTTTCTGTTCTATGTTGTATTGTTTTAATGTATGGCTGTATGAGTGATGTACACCTCACTTTGAAATAGTGGACACTCACACTCAAGCTGTACTCGCACTAACATGAGTGCAGCTGTTTTCCAGTAAACAAGGAGCTTTTCATTGCCTCCTTGATTTTCACCACTGAACATATGAATGGTACAGATCTTTTTCACATGTCCTTTTACAGATCAGAAATGACCCCAGGGGATGCTTCCCCTAAGAATCCCTTGTGTTTTCACCTCTGGAGAGATTGCATTGGAATGACCATGATCCAGTGGGGTTAGAACAGTCTTTCAGATCTGCTGTTGGAATTCGGTGGAATTCCTCAGTGTTCTTTTAAAGGCAGTGTTCTCGTTCCCAGATTTGTTTGAATGTGAGGGCCACATGTGTGAAAAGCAGGAGCTGCTCTTTAGTTCTAGTGGCCTGCCATACAGCAGGATAGATTAGCCAGTGTCTTTATAGAAGGCAGCCAGCCAGCTCCATCTAGTGATCTGCCATTTCAGAAACCAGTGTCCGTGAGCTTTGCTGATACTGGGGTTAATGACAAAGACACTGGCTGATCTGATCTTACTGTATGGCAGCAACTAGAACAGAGGAGCAGCTCCGAAACTAGCAAAGCCACTCAGACAATATGTGAACCACTAATAATGATTTCCAACATCACAACAAGGTAAGGGAACAATAAAAAAGAAAGAAATGTAACAAAACGAATAAATGTTTTATATATTATATATTCACATACAATTACATATATCTACTGTATAAAATATATTGTAATCTGGCTCCTTGACTGCTAGCCAGATAAACTGCACAGCAATCTCCTATAGAAACAGGAGAAACTGCTGGTTCATGTTTTTCTTTGGGCTTTCCTCTCCAGACGTAAAAAAAACAAAAAGAAAAAAAAAAAAAAAAAAAAAAAAGAAACACAAAAAAAAAAATAAAAAAAGAAACAAAAAAACAAAAAATAAAAAAAAACAAAAAAAAAGAACAAAAAAACAAAAAAAACAAAAAAAAAAAAAAAAAACAAAAAAAATAGAAAAAAAAAAAAAAAAAACAAAAAAAAAAAATAAAAACAGAAAAAAAAACAAAAAAAAATAAACAAAAAAAAAAAACAAAAAAAAAAAAAAATGACGATAACCCTCGAGACTTCCAGCTGCTGCGCCATGATAAAGCTCTGCACCCCGCCATTATCAAACCCCACCTGAGGAACGTTCCAGAGTATCTCAGTGAGTGTTAACAGGACTAGATAAAGCATTCATTCTGAAGCTTTTTTGGCTCAAGACCCTTTAGGCATCTTGACTGAGAAGCCCAGTGAGTCTCTAGAAATGGAGTACCTGACTTCCATTGCTAGCAAAATGTAGCTTTTGTCAAGAAACACTCAGTAGAACTCGCAGCTTCTTTTGGATGTTTTTGCTCTGAAGGGTGTAAATTAGGCAGCAGATCACACACTGGGCAATCAAGGCCAGCTTTCTTTGTAATGCAGGCAACTTGAACTCAGTATACTCTGCGTCATGTTTTTTAAATGGATTCTGATCCCTTTTGTGTGAGAGAGTGTTTTAAATTGATTCTGATCCCTTTCGTGAGAGAGGGTGTTTTAAATTGATTCTGATTTTTTTTTTGAGAGAGGGTGTTTTAAATGGATTCTGATCCCTTTCGTGAGAGTGTGTTTTAAATGGATTCTGATCCCTTTAGTCTGAGAGGGTGTTTTAAATGGATTCTGATCCCTTTAGTCTGAGTGTGCGTTTTAAATGGATTCGATCCCTTTAGTGAGAGAGGGTGTTTTAAATGGATTCTGATCCCTTTAGTGAGAGAGGGTGTTTTAAATGGATTCTGATCCCTTTAGCCTGAGAGGGTGTTTTAAATTGATTCTGATCCCTTTCGTGAGAGAGGGTGTTTTAAATTGATTCTGATTTCTTTTTTAAGAGAGGGTGTTTTAAATGAATTCTGATCCCTTTCGTGAGAGAGGGTGTTTGATTCTGATCCCTTTCGTGCGAGAGTGTGTTTTAAATGGATTCTGATCCCTTTAGTCTGAGAGGGTGTTTTAAATTGATTCTGATCCTTAGCCTGAGAGGGTGTTTTAAATGGATTCTGAACCCTTTAGTGTGAGAGGATGTTCGTTTGTACTGGTAGAGGTGCTACTGCTTTCATTGCGTTTACCTAATGCCAGCGCTCATGTAAATGAATTGATCA
Organism: Polyodon spathula; assembly: GCF_017654505.1. NCBI lineage: Eukaryota > Metazoa > Chordata > Actinopteri > Acipenseriformes > Polyodontidae > Polyodon > Polyodon spathula. The sequence goes on along the minus strand of NC_054564.1, from coordinate 3,824,797 downwards.
CCCAGTCTGGGGAACATTGTTTTGCTGGGTCATTTGAGAGAGAAATTTCAGCCCCCTGAGAACATCCTGTGCCCTCCAGGGGTCTGCTTGTTAACCTTGTTCAGAAAATGCACAGAATGTCTTCTACTGTAGATCTGTCGCATTCTACATGGCAAACCCCATCGCTGCCTTGAGTCTGCACCAATTCTTACTGTAGATGTTTCACCAATTCTCACCACACTTCATCACTGCTAGCCCGTAGACGTTTCAGACTGCATTTGGCAGAATTAACAATTTCTAATGTGACTGAGGACCGTCTGTGTGCACACACTGATTACATTATGTAATACAATTTTTGTTCCTGGGTAGTAAGTGTTGTTTCCTAATTGCTTATGCCTCAAAAGTATAGAAAATGGCTATTATTCCCCACAAACTTTGCTTTTGTGACCAGGACAGTGATATTTTGAAATATCACTATTTCCAATGAGAAAACGGGAGCTTTTGTGTCTTTTCGTTCACATGAAGTCAGAAAAAAACAACATATGAATCCAAATTAACATGTATTTATACAAAGTAATACAAAAATGACTAAAAAAGATTTAGAAGTGAGTAGTTTTGAGATTTGATTATACTGTAAATTTACAGTATAATCGTAAATCTCGAAAAACTTGTTACACGGTGTTATCAAACATATCTTTCTTTCAGTTCATTTCCCCAGATACATAAATACAATTTCACTAAAGAAAAATAGCACATATTTGTTTAATTATCCCCTGTAAAGGATTCACTCAATCGTTCGTGTTTATTTAATTATCCCCTGTAAAGGGTTCGCTGAATCGCTCGTCCCCGCTCTTCAATAACATTACACTTGCACAGAACCTTTCACAGTCAGTGGTTAAAATAATCGCATCTAAAACAATTAGTCAGTATAGTTAAGCTCAGGCATTGTTATGTACACCAACTCAAATAAATACCTCTCTTAAGGTGAGACTTAAAAAAAACAAGCAAGTTTCTGAATCCCTAATGGGCTGAGGGAGTATTCTGGAGCCTGTTGCTGAACAACTATAGGTGGCTCTCCACCCTGGGTCTGAAAGCAGGTGCTGTTCTGTTGAGTGGCTGGTAAGGTATTAATAGATAAGAGATGCAGGGCCTTCACCTTGTAGCTTTGTAGACTAGGAGCAGAATCTTCAGATTGATCATTTTTATAGTAACACTAACTAAAGGGGAATAGAAATGATCAAGCGTGCAGTCGGTATGTACAATCATTCATCTGTGCAAAGTCCAAAACCCAATGTAACCCTTCCACAGTCCCTCCCACGCTGAGGGGTGTCGCCCATCCTGTAATACATAAGAGGAGGCCGAGACGACCACAGGGCATAGCCGGGGGCAGAGAAATGAAGAAGAGCTTCAAGGTGAGTTCACGAGCAGCAAAGCAAATGCAGAGCAGCAGCTTTGTGTTGCACCATAACCACCACTGATGAGCTCTAAAAATAAACACGTTCATTTAACAAGACGGATTTTAACACTGAACATTCATCACAACTTGTTGAAACATTTCTCTGCTGTTAATTAAACCCACTATTTTCCCTTTCTTGGCTTCTAGCAACAACACAAGAAGAGGAACCCTCTGAAGAGCTTCAGATACACAGGGAAGCAGGGCCAGGGGAAGAGTGGTCGAGGGGCGAAGTCCTAGACCAGTGAGAGGCAGGACTGGACTGGGGATGGGGTTAGGGATATCTTCATCAAAAGAGAAGTCAATGACTGTTTGTTTGGGGCATTGTTGGGTTCATGCCACCAAAGAATGGAGACTTGGTCTACAGAGTTTGTGTTGCCCACCTGCCTCTCATCTTTTCTGTAGGTGAGGAGAACTTTATACTCCACGCTGATGAGGGCGTTCACTTCGTAACATTGTTTGCTTAATCTCTATAGCAGTCAGCCTGAGTGTTGAAACCCAGGATTGGGTACCGGGCTGCTGCTGCTTTTTTTTCGAACTGTAGAGATTGTGTCCATTTGGGCTTTATATTACTGAGCTTCAAGCTGTGGTCTACCAAGCACACCTCCTCCTTGTCATGCCCTTTTTAAAACGTTGAGGGTCCATTTACTCTGAGACCATCTGTAGATTTGTGAATGTGTTTACAAGGGTTCTGTCATTTTTCTAAGAAGATGACTGCAGCTAGTCAAAGATCTGTGCTAGTCTGGGTGTGTGAACCCAGCTATATGTGTGTAATAGTAAAGCGCTGATTGTGTGAGGTTTCAAAGTCACTCTCACAGTTGAACTGGACTGCATCCTGCGCTACAAGTTGTGTGTTTCTGGATATCTTATACCTGGTAAGGGTGCCTCTGTGTCTAAGGAGCTCACAGTGGTTGCTTTTTGTTCCTTTTTATTATGCAAATATGTGTGTTTTATTATTTTCAATAATTAAGGTCTGGGGTAAAGATTAAAAGTGAATCTTGAAGTGAAATATCCAAGAAGGAAGGGATAAAGTGTGTTGACTAACAATGAAAGAAGATAATGTGGCACTGACTGCAAGACTTTCTCCAACAAACTGGCTACCATTAGCCGGCAGCACTGTTTACTGGGATCTGCAGCTGTGGCTAGAGGTTTTGCATCACCCTATAGAATGAACTTCTTTTACTTCATAAAGTGCAATGAAACCTGCTCAATAATGTTACATTAACATATTGAACTACATACTGCTTTGTAGTTTTGCATATTAACGAAATATGTAACATTGAAATCTAATATGAAATACTATACTATTATGGCTTCTGGTAGACTTTTACTATATCATTTTATGGTTTATTTGATTACATGATATTAAATAAAAGATCTAATTTATGTTCATATAGTTTTTTTTTTTTTGTTTATTTAATTTTAATTCTCAATCCTAAAATCCTATGTGATACAGAATATTTAGCCATAGCTGACAAGTGGTAGTTCAAAAGGGGGTACCTAAAATGATGTATTCTTGTGCTACTGTACTCCCTTGCAATTTAAATATGATGTTGCTGTTGTACATTGATAAATATAGATGTGTACTGTACCTTCACTTCCAGACTCGCTTTTAATCTTTAACCCAAACCTTTACTAATTGGAGTGTATCTGTTGTATGGCTCCCTCTTGTGGTCACTTTGGTGAAGAAACATTCCCCCGTGAGGCGTTGTTCGCTTTCTAAAACATACATTTAATCAAAATGAAATGAATACTACAAATTTCCTAGCGAACAATATATTTGACAGATATGTATAGGGGGTCATTGTAAAACCACATGAACTATAGCCTACATTTCATATTTATGATAATAATTGGAACCCTGACTTTGAAACAGAATGACTTGGATCCCTTGATATTAAATACCTTGGTGTCCCTGAATCATCTTCTCCTTTAAATAGATGTGCATTGTTTTAATAATAAAGCCATCTTCCAAGTGCAGTGGCCCCTGCCTCACTACATATCTTGGTATCCCTGAATAGGAAATGAACAGGCATGCTTTCAAGGCATCCCAGTGCAGATCATGGAGATGTGATTGATCTTGTGTATCAGCTCCCACTGTAGTCTAGTCTGTTTGTCAGATCCTTTAAGTACAATATGGCTTTCAGTATGATTTGACAACTTGTTCTTCATGGTTTTCTAGTCTGAATTGTATAGTTTGCTTTGGTAGATTGTAACTGCAAGCTTCATTGTCATCAGTTCTTCTATGGGAATCTGAGGAAAGCATTGATAAAGATATTGGAATTGGAAGATCCTTTACTGAGACCCTCTTCTGCGATGATAGAAGTTGCTTCATTACTGGGGGTTTTATATTTGATAGTGCATATAGTTTCAGTCTTGAAAGGTAATTTTGAAGAGAGCTGATTTCTACCCTAAACTATCCTGAAGGTATTCAGCAGTTACCTTTAAAGTAATTGCAGCTAGTAAAATAGTTCAGTACATCCCCTACCATCCACATTCTATATATTTTAGGTCTCAAATGAGCAGTTATGAAAGAAACACATTTTAGCAAACATTTTCATATTGAAGTGTTGCAAGATTAAAATCATCTCTATTTGCAAGATGTGCCTGGAGAGTGAAATTGGCCCTGTCAGTAACCAACCAGCTGCTTCCCCTAATGACTGACATGCTTTGCAGCCAGTAGGGTCATTCTGTGTCAATTCAACCAGCCCATGTCACCATGCGTCTTGGATTTTTATGAAACTTGGTCGGTAGTAACATAAATCTGAAGTTTTAGCTCTCAATAGTTTCTGAGATGTGGAATATCATAACTTGGGGTTTTCCACCCCGCTTTTGCCTCCCAGACGTGAAAAATCACACTTTTAAACATTTATGATGGGGCTTCACAATTTTCAATATTGTTAGCGTTTTAGCCATAGATTCCAGAAATCACATCAGAAACTCAATTTTGATACATTTCATGGCTAAGTTAAGGTCCAGAGTTCATCAATTTATTTAATTATTTTTCAGCAGTGAGGTAGTTCCACAGATGATGAAGAAAAATGAAGATGTGGCAAAGATAGTATCAAGTTTTGGGGGTTTTTTTTGTTTAAAAAATTCATTTTGGGATCTTTTATTCATGAGCTATAAAGATTTAAAAAAAAAAAAAAAAAGTTCTATTCCAATTCGGGGAAAGAAATTTGTAAGGAAAGAAAAATGTAAGTCTTTTGACAGATTGTTTATATTGTATGACTTTGGTTGTGTTTTAAATATTCCTTGAACCAATACAAACCCATTACCCCCCCCCCCCCCCCCCCCTTAAAAAGACTATTGTAACAATTCATAACTCCTAACTGAGGTGCGCCAATGAATTAAAAATGTATTTACCTGCTCTTTAACTTCACTATCATGTTTACTTCACACCAATTATTGTGCAGTTGAAGGTAGAACAATAAAGACTTTTACAATGTTAGTTCACATTTATGCAAAAACTGCAATTAACATGTACATTGGTGTCTTAAAAAAGGAAAAAAACAGCTTTATTGAATGAAAACTATTTAAGCTAGTGGAGCTTAACTAAGATTTAACTTAAAGGAATGATCCAAAGTTTTTTTCAGCTTTCTCTATTTGTGCTTTCTCAGTTTTATACTGCCTCCCAAAGTTACCAGTTAGAGTAGGACCAGGAAAACAACACAGGATGTGATCGAAAGGCACATGGCACTCATCCAGTTGAGGTGACCATGACTGCATGCCTGAGGGGTTGTGTTGGTGCATGAACTTCTCCAGCATGTGACTGTGAACACACACACCATTCTCTATCATCCATGGCAGACACATACTGTCGAGAGACTCTTACCTGCACAAGGGTGTTAGTCATCTTTTGAAAGAAAACATTTCCAATTCCTTTTACTCAGAGGCACAAACTTGTGATGGTCTTGGCAACCACCAGGTGCTGCTCAAGTATTGTTGAGTGTTTCTTAATTAACTTCAGTGGAAATGCAAAAGAATTTCACTGCCGTGATGTGTTTCTCAGCCCATGTGTAGTTGATGGTGAATTAGTATTTGTTTTAAAGCAGTAGCTTGCAAGCTGGCACTGCTACACGTCGTTTTACTGTTCCAGGCGTGCCGTCTCGGGCTCCTTGTGGTGGCAGATGTTTGGCAGATGTTTTTTAGGTTCTTGCTGTTCTTGTATTGTGCAGCTGCTCTATTACTGAAGTAGTAGACACGACTTGCAGAAGGGAAGTTTGACTTCAGGTACTGTATTACTGTGGTAGTGAAACTGCTGTAGCTGCTTCAGGATCCAATTCATTGCTCACTACACACAGGCTAAGGCAATGAAGTTCATTTTCTTCTCTGTGGCAGTACACTGTAAATGGATGGTGTTGCTTGGGGCGTCTCTCAGTGGAAGCCCTGTACTGCGTCTTGACAGATAAGTTAATACTTTTCTGTAAAATCTAGCAGGACAATGAGATGACTTCCAGGAAGTGGTATCTTCAAGTTTTTGCGATATGCAGCTTGAGCTTTGGCAATAAAGTGGTGCTGAGCTGCCTTGTCCACTGCAGCACAAGCAATGCTGATGAGTTCAAACAGTGTCTGACAGGCTCTTGGTTTGGTCTCTGCATCATGAGTCCACTGCTTGTATTGGATGATGTCTTCATCCACCTCAGCTTCTTCAAAGAGCCCCTGCAAACAGGCTGACAGATTCTCTACCCCAGGGCATTCAAGGCAGAGATGGATCATGCACTGTCTTCTCTATGTGGAGCATGCCAGTTGCAGGAATAGTTCCTAGTTTAGCTGGAAGTGCTGAAACCAGTAGCCTTTTGATTTTGATGACTCTTACATATGCAAACGCTGTGCATGCCACTTGCATCCACAGTCAAGCACCTGGGCGGTCGCAGCTTTGAAAATCCAACCCCAAACATTGGAGCAACATAACTTAGAATGATTGCTAACACCAAAGACAGGGAAATGTAAACAAAAACCAAACCTGGTACTGTAAGAAAACACTTCAAGGTGCGTGCTCTTTAACCTACTTACAAATGTGATTTACAAAGGCGAAATGAAGTGTCAGGGCATGAGAACACAAATGCAGAGAAACAACACAAGTTGAGAAGTAGTATTGAGCAAAACAACTGACTGGAATGAGAACCTGAAAGGGAATGCATCTGGATACCGTCTCTCATTCTTTGCAAGTTAGTCCATTGTTTTTCTACCTTGTCCCCTTTGTAACTACTGCATTACATGTTCACATGGCTAGTGCTTGGGTTCTAGGCTGTGCTTGTATTGTAACATGGTTTTGGTCGGTTGCTCTGTATGGTTAATAAATGAACACTGTCAACCCCTGACAGTTTCACGTTTATCACTACAAGATGTTTTGTTGAGTTGCTTACTAATTAAAAGTAGATAAAATACTATTCTTGTCAGCAAGCCCTGGACTGAGCTTATATGGTCTTCTCTCTACCAATGACTCTGCTTTGTGGCTTTAAACTTGTTTCCACTGCAGATTTATGCATTCTTTGAGCTTTTGTTTAGTGGTATTTTAAATGTTGGACATTCCAGCAAAATGAAGAGGGACGATTTTACACACTTTGTTCACTCAAATGTTTATGTTTACACACTTTATTCACACACACTTTTATATTACATAAGACTTGGAAGCAGTTTGTTCTCTCAAAGGCACAATTATATTCTCAATGTTTTAGAACATTACAGCTTAAACAGAGCCAATAAAAGTAGTGTTAACACTCACAACATTGTCATTTTCAGTAAATGGTGTCTTTTACCCTTTTTCTTAACTTTTTTCAATCCAGGGAAGTAACATGTGGGCAGTATTTTACCAACAACAGTTATAACCAACTACTGAGCTTAAACGCGCTATACCAGGGGTTCTCAATCTTTTTGCTTCTGAGGCCCCCCATACATATATACAGTGTGTGTGTGTGTGTGTGTGTGTGTGTATATATATATATATATACACACACACACACACACACACAGTGGATTCAGAAGTATTCACCCCCTACCAATAATGTCGCATTTTGTTGAATTACAAATAATGTATGCACAGTTTTTCAAACAAACTTTTTTTTTTTTGATGAAATTTGCTGGTTGCATAAGTATTCAGCCCCTTAAGTCAGTACTTGGTAGAAGAACCTTTTGCAGCAATTACTGCCAGGAGTCTTTTTGGACAGGTCACTACTAGCTTTGCACAGTAGGATTGTGAAATTTTTGCCCATTCTTCATGGGAAAATTGCTCCAGCTCTGATAAGTTTGTTGGTGATTGTTGATGGACTGCAATCTTCAAGTCTTGCCATAAATTTTCAATTGGATTCAAGTCAGGACTTTGATTGGGCCACTCAAGAACATCAATTATCTTCTTGTTCAACCACTCCAGTGTGGCTTTGGCTTTGTGCTTCGGGTCATTGTCCTGCTGAAATGTGAATTTCTTCCCTAATTTCAGAGTCTTGGCTGACTCAAACAGGTTTTCCTCAAGGATTTGGCTGTACTTTGCATCATCCATTCTCGCGTCTATCCTGACAAGCTTCCCAGTCCCTGCTGAAGAGAAGCATCCCCATAGCATGATGCTGCCACCACTGTGCTTGACAGCTGGGATGGTGCTGACTGGGTGATGTGCAGTGTTGGGCTTGCGCCAAACGTAACGCTTGGAATTTAGACCGAAAAGTTCAATTTTTGTCTCGTCTGACCACAAAACTTTTTTCCACATTTGTAGTCTCATCTACACGCTTTTTTGTAAACTCCATACATGTTTTAAGATGAGGCTTTTTGAGTAATGGCTTCTTTCTTGCCACCTGTCCATACAGGCCAGCTTTGTGTAGGGACCGGCTTATTGTTGATGTGTGAACACTGACTCCCATCTCAGACACAGAACTTTGCAGATCTCTCAAGGTCATTGTTGGCTTCAGAGTGACATCCTGAACTAGTTTCCTGCTTGCCCGGCTGCTCAGTTTGGGAGGGCGACCTGATCTGGGTAGTGTCTGGTTGGCATGATGCATCTTCCACTTCTTAATGATGGACTTCACTGTACTTTGAAATTCTCTTGTACCCTTCTCCTGCTCTATGCCTCTCTACCACTTTATCCCTGACTTGTTTTGAAAGCTCCTTGGTCTTCATGGTTGCTTTGTTGGATCACTATGTGAGTTGCAGCTTGAAAGTGTGCAGCTCCAATCGCTTTAACATCCTGTTACATGCCTCATTCATTCTCTACCGGTGTTCTTGCTATGGTCATTATTTACCTGGCTTATTATCTGCTAATGTGATATTCTGGAATCAACAATACAAAGTGATTAGTAATAAACAGAAGTCAAATATTAAGAAAATGTAGATACATTATTTCATTAATATTAAATGTTTATGATAATATCTAGAAATAAAATGCATAGTAGTAATTGAACTGTGGTATGTAGACACATGGTGCAAAGCTTCTCTATTCACACCCTATATGAAACTAGGAGCTGCCTTGAGGGTAAGCGATGCTTCGATTCAGTGTTTGAGTTGGAGCAATTTCTTCCAAAGGGGCAATGGTCTTATACCGTAACCTGTTCACCTAATTACAATTTACAACATCAGCAATTGAGTAGTTTCTATATATGCATTTAAATAATCAGCTCAAAATATTAACTTCATCAGAGGATATCATCGAGGTCAAACCCCCTGTGCCAGTCCCCTTCAGCTAATACTGATTGGAGAGCGTAACCATGATAACCATGATATTGGTGGCAATAAAATACTTTATCGCACACTGCATCTTTTCAAAGGCCAAGATACCCCCAAAACAATTTGATTATAATGTTATTTGTTGTATCTAGGATGGGGAAAACCAATTGAACCTGCTGTTTAAACCCGAATGTCAGTCACTCATACTCTAATTCCACTGCAGGATATGGTGGCGTGGAGACGGGTATATGCACATGTCACACTCTGAACCACACACACTCTCTTACTGAGAGCAGCTCTGACCCACACAAGTTCTCACTGAGAGCAGCTCTGACCCACAAGTGCTCTTACTGAGAGCAGCTCTGACCCACACAAGCTCTCACTGAGAGCAGCTCTGACCCACACAAGCTCTCACTGAGAGCAGCTCTGACCCACACAAGTGCTCATACTGAGAGCAGCTCTGACCCACACAAGCTCTCACTGAGAGCAGCTCTGACCCACACAAGTGCTCATACTGAGAGCAGCTCTGACCCACACAAGCTCTCACTGAGAGCAGCTCTGACCCACACAAGTGCTCATACTGAGAGCAGCTCTGACCCACACAAGCTCTCACTGAAAGCAGCTCTGACCCACACAAGTGCTCATACTGAGAGCAGCTCTGACCCACACAAGCTCTCTTTCTTGCTCTGCTGTGAAGGGCACGTTGTTTCTGTGTCACCCAGCAGTCTCCTAAACACACTGTGCTGAACCGGTTGAATAGAGCAGGAATTGCTCTAGGCACCGGAGACGTTGATTATTGTAATCATTTTTAATCTACTGTTTTCTGGGCAGTTTCACTCATACACAATATCATGAACTTAACAGAGCACCGTGTCACTTGCGAGGAATACTGTCCCTTTTACTCCCCACGCGAATGGTCTTTTTCTTGTGCTAGAAGTACAGTAGCTAGGATAGAGATAAAGCTTTCTAAGAACTTGGCAGGGGTTGCTTTTTGTGATATCTAAGTAATCAAATAAAAGCTTCTGCACACAATCTACCTCTCAAGGTCAAACACAATCATAATTACTGTTCATAAGTTCTCTCGTGAGACTTCTGCATATATATCACTTCATTATAACATTTGCATTTTAATCACATAGTTTTATGAGGTATCAGTGGAAAAAACTAAATAAAATGATATGACATAAAACAATCCTTATCTGGCATTGACAAAGTCCTGCATAAAAGATTAATTCTCAAACTGAATGCAGTAGGGATTCAAGGAAACACATGTACATGGATTAGGGAGTGGTTAACATGTAGAAAACAGAAAGTAATGATTAGAGGAGAAACCTCAGACTGGAGTATGGTAACCAGTGGAGTACCACAGGGATCAGTATTAGGTCCTCTGCTATTCCTAATCTACATTAATGATTTACATTCTGGTATAGTAAGCAAACTTGTTAAATTCGCAGACGACACAAAAATAGGAGGAGTGGCAAACACTGTTGCAGCAGCAAAGGTCATTCAAAATGATCTAGACAAGATTCAGAACTGGGCAGACACATGGCAAATGACATTTAATAGAGAAAAGTGTAAGGTATTGCACGCAGGAAATAAAAATGTACATTATAAATATCATATGGGAGATACTGAAATTGGAGAAGGAATCTATGAAAAAGACCTAGGAGTTTTTGTTGACTCAGAAATGTCTTCATCTAGACAATGTGGGGATGCTATAAAAAAGGCCAACAAGATGCTCGGATATATTGTGAAAACGTTGAATTTAAATCAAGGGAAGTAATGTTAAAACTGTACAATCCATTAGTAAGACCTCATCTTGAATATCGTGTGCAGTTCTGGTCATCTCGCTATAAAAAAGATATTGCTGCTCTAGAAAGAGTGCAAAGAAGAGTGACTGGAATTATTCCGGGTTTAAAAGGTATGTCATATGCAGACAGGCTAAAAGAATTGAATCTATTCGGTCTTGAACAAAGAAGGCTACGCGGCGACCTAATTCAAGCATTCAAAATTCTAAAAGGTATTGACAATGTCGACCCAAAGGGACTTTTTCGACATGAAAAAAGAAACAAGGACCAGGGGTCACAAATGGAGATTAGACAAAGGGACATTCAGAACAGAACATAGGAGGCACTTTTTTACACACAGAATCGTGAGGGTCTGGAATCAACTCCCTAGTAATGTTAAGAACATAAGAAAGTTTACAAACGAGAGGAGGCCATTCGGCCCATCTTGCTCGTTTGGTTGTTAGTAGCTTATTGATCCCAAAATCTCATCAAGCAGCTTCTTGAAGGATCCCAGGGTGTCAGCTTCAACAACATTACTGAGGAGTTGATTCCAGACCCTCACAATTCTCTGTGTAAAAAAGTGTCTCCTATTTTCTGTTCTGAATGCCCCTTTTTCTAAACTCCATTTGTGACCCCTGGTCCTTGTTTCTTTTTTCAGGCTGAAAAAGTCCCTTGGGTCGACACTGTCAATACCTTTTAGAATTTTGAATGCTTGAATTAGGTCGCCACGTAGTCTTCTTTGTTCAAGACTGAACAGATTCAATTCTTTTAGCCTGGCTGCATATGACATGCCTTTTAAGCCCGGAATAATTCTGGTCGCTCTTCTTTGCACTCTTTCTAGAGCAGCAATATCTTGTTGATATGACACCCTGGGATCCTTCAAGAAGCTGCTTGATGTGATTCTGGGATCAATAAGCTACTAACAACCAAACCAGCAAGATGGGCCAAATGGCCTCCTCTCGTTTGTAAACTTTCTTATGTTCTTCTTATGTTCTTAATATATTTTCACATGAAAATGTGTTTGAGTAACATGCGTTGACCCAGAAGACACTGAGAGGGTGAAGTAAAGCAGTCGCAGATTTCATGAAAGGCAAGGCAAGCATACTGAGAACTTTCTTTAACCTAGTACCATATGTCAGGTGTTAAAATGAAAATGTTTGATATAATATGTGTTTCTTTCAGAACTGCACATTTCAGATAAGAACATATGAACATTTTACAAATGAGAGGAGACTATTCAACCTGTCTTAGTTAATCTGGTTCTTAGTATTTGATTGATCTCATAATTTTGTCCATTTGAGTCTTAAAGGATCCAGTTGTTTTTGCCTGAACAACATGACTATAAGCCCATTCCATACCCTCACCACTCTGTGCAAAGAACAGGTAAGAACAGGATGCCAGCGCTCTGCAGAATGAAAGTGCGTGACAGGTAAGAACAGGGTGCCAGCGCTCTGCAGAATGAAAGTGTGTGACAGGTAAGAACAGGGTGCCAGCGCTCTGCAGAATGAAAGTGCGTGACAGGTAAGAACAGGGTGCCAGCGCTCTGCAGAATGAAAGTGCGTGACAGGTAAGAACAGGGTGCCAGCGCTCTGCAGAATGAAAGTGCGTGACAGGTAAGAACAGGGTGCCAGCGCTCTGCAGAATGAAAGTGCGTGACAGGTAAGAACAGGATGCCAGCGCTCTGCAGAATGAAAGTGTGTGACAGGTAAGAACAGGATGCCAGTGTTCTGCAGAATGAAAGTGTGTGACAGGTAAGAACAGGATGCCAGTGTTCTGCAGAATGAAAGTGCGTGACAGGTAAGAACAGGATGCCAGTGCTCTGCAGAATGAAAGTGTGTGACAGGTAAGAACAGGAAGCCAGCGCTCTGCAGAATGAAAGGGTGTGACAGGTAAGAACAGGATGCCAGCGCTCTGCAGAATGAAAGTGCGTGACAGGTAAGAACAGGATGCCAGTGTTCTGCAGAATGAAAGTGCGTGACAGGTAAGAACAGGATGCCAGCGCTCTGCAGAATCAAAGTGCGTGACAGGTAAGATTAATTACATTTTTTTTTTTTTTTTGCAGTGTGAATCGTCAGTAATCAGTGCTTGTCTAATCTACAACCAGCGAGTCCTTGCTATCACTACTGGGTTAAAGTGCAAATGTATATAACATCTGACAATGAACAGTGATGTGCCTTATTCTTTGTCCCCTGACAACTTTTTTTCAAAGGTTGATATTTGACAACTTTTTTTTAAAGGTAAACCAAAGAAATGTAATGAATATTGCCTTTTTTTGGTCAACTTTAAAAAGTTAAATTCAGTTGTAATGGAAATAATTATGATAGCTTAAACCCTTATATAAGTTTACCAGAGTATTGGCACCTTCTTCCAGGTATGTTCTGATATGGCCTGTGTTCCCTTTAAATCATAAATGTGCTGATTAAAGCTAATTAAATCAGAAGGGAAAATGTTGTCATTACTCAGCACAGATACTATGCTGGTACTGTACTATTATGAACAGTACCATAAATAAGGTTGTGTAAAATAGGGTGCAGGTATATTTGAGATACAAGTGTTCACAAATCCAGCCCTTTAACATGAAATGACAACAAATAAACAAATGAACACAGAGAACCCTAATTAACTTTGGTGCAGTAGGCACACGAATTAAATGACTTGCCCCTCTTTACTTAGTTTATTCTGAAAACCATTTGAGGACTTCTTCAGCAATAGAACCCTGATTAGAGGCCATTATAACCTCATTCTTAAAGCTCTGTTCTCCAAAACATCATCAGCACAATTGTTTCTGAATGGGGAAAAAACACCAATTCCGATACTAAAACAAGTAAAAAACAACAAATACAATACATACATTACATTATATAGATGCATCAATCCATCCATCCATACATTCAAAGGCCTGAATTATTTATTTCTGGTTTGCTAACTTTATTAGGGGCATTTTCTCTCTGCAGTGAATTTGGAGTTCATGGCTTTGAGAATAATGCCCTGTATCTTCTCTTTAATTACACTTCCATTGATTTAATACAAAAACAACTTTACGTTAAAGTAGCAGGTCCTTCCTAATGTAATTTCCACTTTTCTATAATAAAGTTATTCTAATTTCATTAGAATAGATAAGATAGAAGTTTAGATAATCAGGGCCATTACAGTTTTCTACTGGCAGGATTTTGCAGCAGTTTTTTTTGTAAAACATTTTGTGACACTATGGTCGGGATCAAGTGGGATATTGGTGTAGAAATGGATAAACCTGACCTGCTCAGCTAGACCAGTTTTTTCTTAAAGTTATTCCCCCAGGGATAAGAATGAAGAGTCCTGCTCTGCTGGAAATGAGGAATTACACCATTTTGATGATGTCATCATTTTACAAAAACAAATCACAAATGTTTAAAAGTCTTATTTTATAACCAAGTAACTTTTCTGTGACTTGCACTTTGTTTAAAACCACAGATATACTAGTGAAACCCATTAATGGCGTGCTCATTTCAGATGAGCATGAGCATCATTATTACAAGAGTTCCTTGACAATGTCTATAAAGGTCAATATGAAAATATCTAAAGCTGAAATTAACCCTATCTGGATGTATGAATGATCAACATGGACACTTACTATAGGGTTAAGAAGCAAGCTAGACAGGTTGGAAAAGTGGTAACCAAGGAACTGATTTTGAAGTATTGTCAAGTCCTTTTTGAAGAAGACAACATACTTTGATTATTATTAGGAAGGGAAGACTGAAGTGGTTTGAAGGTGTTGAGAGGACGGGACTGTACAACTGAGCCTTACTGGGGCTGCAGCTCAAGAGGTTTGCACTGCAGAGCTGAGCCACTGACCGGGGCTCAGGAGGAGCCCGCTTGTGTTTCCATTGCAGAGCTGAGCCACTGACGGGGGCTCAGGAGGAGCCTGCTTGTGTTTCCACTGCAGAGCCGAGCCACTGACCGGGGCTCAGGAGGAGCCTGCTTGTGTTTCCACTGCAAAGCTGAGCCGTGCCACTGACCGGGGCTCAGGAGGAGCCTGCTTGTGTTTCCACTGCAGAGCCGTGCCACTGACCGGGGCTCAGGAGGAGCCTGCTTGTGTTTCCACTGCAAAGCCGAGCCACTGACCGGGGCTCAGGAGGAGCCTGCTTGTGTTTCCACTGCAAAGCCGAGCCACTGACCGGGGCTCAGGAGGAGACTGCTTGTGTTTCCACTGCAAAGCCGAGCCACTGACCGGGGCTCAGGAGGAGCCTGCTTGTGTTTCCACTGCAAAGCCGAGCCACTGACCGGGGCTCAGGAGGAGCCTGCTTGTGTTTCCACTGCAAAGCCGAGCCACTGACCGGGGCTCAGGAGGAGCCTGCTTGTGTTTCCACTGCAGAGCCGAGCCACTGACCGGGGCTCAGGAGGAGCCTGCTTGTGTTTCCACTGCAGAGCCGAGCCACTGACCGGGGCTCAGGAGGAACCTGCTTGTGTTTCCACTGCAAAGCCGGGCCGTGCCACTGACCGGGGCTCAGGAAGAGCCTGCTTGTGTTTCCACTGCAAAGCCGGGCCGTGCCACTGACCGGGGCTCAGGAGGAGCCTGCTTGTGTTTCCACTGCAAAGCCGAGCCACTGACCGGGGCTCAGGAGGAGCCTGCTTGTGTTTCCACTGCAAAAAGCCGAGCCACTGACCGGGGCTCAGGAGGAGCCTGCTTGTGTTTCCACTGCAAAGCCGGGCCGTGCCACTGACCGGGGCTCAGGAAGAGCCTGCTTGTGTTTCCACTGCAAAGCCGAGCCGTGCCACTGACCGGGGCTCAGGAGGAGCCTGCTTGTGTTTCCACTGCAAAAAGCCGAGCCACTGACCGGGGCTCAGGAGGAGCCTGCTTGTGTTTCCACTGCAAAAAGCCGTGCCACTGACCGGGGCTCAGGAGGAGCCTGCTTGTGTTTCCACTGCAAAGCCGGGCCGTGCCACTGACCGGGGCTCAGGAAGAGCCTGCTTGTGTTTCCACTGCAAAGCCGGGCCGTGCCACTGACCGGGGCTCAGGAGGAGCCTGCTTGTGTTTCCACTGCAAAGCCGGGCCGTGCCACTGACATCACACGCAATGAATGCATCATGCTGCAAGCAATTAATGTGTTGCATCGCACATAGAGCTGCTGTTGAGTTGAGAATGACAGATCCAGAGGTTATGGTTGTGTTTTTCTTTGTTTTCATTCTTTATATATTAATGAATTCAACTGAAAAGCGACTCACTCACTGCATGCAGTGTTGTTTGTCTTCCTCCAGTATACTGAGTGACGCAAAGTACTGAGGAAAAGCATTAACCCCACCCCTGGCCAGGGGCCCTCACGGCTCAGATGTGCCAGTGGAAAAGAGGTACTTGTCGACTCCTAGGATTTAAAACACTTTGATCAAGCCTACCCTAACCCTTCATTATTCCAGACTAAACAGAGTCCATTCCATCACCCTATCTTCAGAATTCATACCCTTTAGATCTGGGGTTAGTCTGATTGCACTTCACTGTACTCTACCAAAGCCAACATGTCATTTGTGTATTGCAGGGACTGGAAGTAAATACAAGAGTCACAAGTACAACTTCACATTAGCTTTGATTTATACTTGACATCTACGGTTTAAAGGGAGATCGTTCTGTTAACCTTTTCAATGCCTCCCAATGTTGCCTGGTGGCTGACAGTGACAAGTCTACTATAACAGCAGTACCAAGGATGGAAATAAGACTCCTATAGCAAAGCAGTTTCACCCATTCCAGGTTTTACCACAAGCTTGATCAGCCACAATGTATAGGTAACAAGCTTAGCTGTGTCTCATTAAACTAGAGCGGGATCAAACTGCTATGCTAACTGCTATTCAATGGGAGTTTTATATCCATCCTGGTGTAATAAGACTGTTCTAGTTCAGTACCATCCATTTGGTATTTGGATCCTACATTTTTGTGACTGGAATGCTTTACAATTGTTAACGAATCACTGCTTTCTTTGAAAGGTATGCACAGACCCGTCAGACGTGCAGCAATTAAATACATTCACTGTTATTTTTATGAAGTAGCTTTGAAATAAAAAAAGACATTCAAAATGAAAAAGCAGATGAGATACCTATTAATATTAGGTAAGATTCATTGTCATTTTTTTGTGTGCTCTATGAACATGAAGCCTCCTGGACAAAAACACTAGTGATCGCAGGGAGTGGGGATAGATTATTAGTACAACGCTGCACTTGCGTGGTAATGGTAATAATGTGTAAAGTACAAGGACCTGATAGTTTAAGCCGACAGTGTAAAAATCCTGCATCTTAACCTTGAGCACAGACGCTGGGTGGACTCAGATCCAGTGCCCTACAAACAACTCAGGCTTCATAAGCAGACTTAGATGACCTTGAGGAGTCTTCTGTGTATAATCTGTGCTTAGGAATTTATATTCCAACCATGTCCTTGGGGAGATTGTGATAAGATAAAAGCCATAGAGCACAATTTATTGTTTATGTGTCACAATCTAAGGGGTATATGGAGGCTGTCTGTCTGTCTCAATGTTTGAAACCAAAAAAATGTTTTCATAAAGCGCTACTCAACGCATTGCTTTGCTGTGAAACACTACTGAAAGGACACGGACAGTAATAAATACAAGGTTTTGGTTCGCATTTTTATTGGCATAGCAAAAAGTGTGTGCTCAGTAAACTAAGAGTGACAGTTGTGTTATAAATATTTCAGCCACCTCAACTAGTCTCCTAAAGCTAACCCCTTTCATTTGCTTTTAACCCACAGGGCTCTGTATGTTTATTTTTATGGTTTTATATCAGTGTCTGCAAAAGTGCATTAAAGTCGTTATCCCCAAAATAATACAAGAACACAACAGTCACAGACACACACACAATCCAGCTCCTCCCCCCTCCCCCATTGCTTGCTGCAGTCCTGTCTCTGCTCGGCTCTGTTCCAATGCCACTCCATTACACAGCCCCCCCTCCAAGTCTGCTTCATCCCGAAAAGAGGGAGACTGAGTCTGATAACTGAGTGGCTATTGTCTGTGACGATGAGGCTGGTGCTGCATGAGGAGGCAACAAAATGGAGCCCCCATGGTCCGAGGGAGCCACCAGTTGTCCTGGAGCCACAACACGGGGCAAGGCTGCTCGGAGTTGGTCCCTGCTGAACCAGTATGTGATGTCCAGCAGTTCCTGGAGGCTCCAGGGGACGGCCACTGTAGTATCCAGGGGCTGGTCGAACAACAGAGGCCCCAGTATTAGGACTGCTGGAGTTGAACCAAGTGTTTTGGCAACCCCAAAATATCCTCACCAAATTGCACTTTTGGAGCAATCTCCTCACAGGGCAGCATCCAGTGGTCCTCCAACCAGCACAATACCAGCTGCAGGTCTGCATCCCCTTCCTGCTCCTGGAGCTACTCTGCATCCAGAACTGCAGACAGCTCGCTGCACCCTGGCAATGTCGTTTGGTGCTGCTACGACACATACCTCAGCTCCTGCTCCCTGGTCTCCTGGCAGTGGTTGGCAGGTCAGGCGATTAGCGGCATCAGCACTGGGTCCTGGGTCAGTGCCTCCCACAGGGCAGTGAAGGCGTTCTGGCAGGCCACCATCCAGATGAATGGTTCTCTTTCCACAGCAGCTGGTGGAGCATGTGGGCGATGTTAGCAAAGTGAGCCACAAAACGGGGGTAGTAGGAAGCAAGGCCCATGAAACAGCATTTGTGCAGATGGAGCTTGTAACATCTGCAGTACTTCCCGGAGATTGCAGAGCGCTTCACTGAAAGTGGGTGCATGCACCAGCAGACACTCAAAGATGGCAGTAGCATTACACGGGCTAAAGGGCATGAACCTTGAACTGCAACACCCCCAGCCAGTGGACAAGGGTGTCTTGGGCAGGGTCTCTTTGTCGAGCTCCACCTGCCAATAGCTGCTTCGCAGGGACCAGGTCCAAAAACTCATTGATGTGGGGCAGGGGATAAGAGCCACATCGTTCAGTCGCAGGTTGTCACAGAATTGACAGTCCCCATCCCTCTTGGGCACCAGGACGATGGGCGTAGTCCACAGGCTGTTGAACGGCTTGATGTGGCCACCTTCCTCATCTCACCAAGGTCTAGTCTGCAACTTCATGCTGGGTGAGGGGTAGCCAGCGGGGTTGCAGCTTGATGGTGCGTCACCGATATCAATGGCATGCTGCACCAGGTAGATCTGGACCACTTCTTCCAGCTTGGTTGCAAAGATATCTGGAAACTCTAACAGCAGCGTCCATAGTCCTCTGGAGCCTGAGTGGTGACTGGTTGGTGTGCTGCTGTAACAGTGTAGGGTTCCCCAAACTGCTTGTAATTGGCATGGGCTAGTTCATTGCTGCTGATGTTCTCTGTGTAGTGATGGGTCGGGTTTGAAGTTCCTGACCCCTGAGAGGCCACCTCAAGGGTTGGCTGGCTCCCTTGAGAGGGTTCACCATGAGGGTCAGTCCCCCTTGAAAGGTGAAGTTCCCCCTTTGGAGATCCAGACTGTCGCTGGACCTCTGCAGGAAGTTTAATCCCAATGTAAGGGTCCTGAACTGCTGCTACCCACACCTCATACTGGACCGTGAGAGCCCTTAGCCGGATAGTCATTGGGCCCCCTTCCATCAGAGTGAGTACCCCCCTCACGGTCCAGAGCTTAATGGTCATGGGCTACGGACTGCCTTGCCAGTCAACGCTGGCTTGCAGGGTTGTGCATCGCTGGTCATTGGCACTGGCGGTCGTTGTAGCTGCTGGTACTTGCACAGCTCGCAAGCTCTCAGCACCTCCACTAACTGCAGCCTTGCCTGTTTCTCTTGCTTCCAGGGAGATGATCCTGGGTAGGCCCTGTGGGTTTCCTGCTCCAACTCTGAGGCAAGGCTCGCCAGGTTTTCCCTGGTCAGTGAGTCTCTGCCTCAGCCAGTGCTGCGTAGTCTCTCAAGCTTGCAGGCGGCAGGTTCAGCAGCACTAGGTTGGCATCTCCCCATAGGGCTGCTGTAAATTGGCTTGCCTTCTCGCCTACACCCCAGCTGCTCAGCTTTCCTATTTTTTCCAACTGTACTTGAAAGGCTTCCCATCCATGGTGCAACTTCCCCCTGGGGACATGGATCCTGGCTCTCCCTCCTCTGCTTACACAGCCCCCATGCAGATCAGGGTATCCCAGATACCAGTTGCTCACTCAGTGGGGGCGCCACTGCTCCTACTGGCATCTCTCCATCTGATTAATCTTGCTTAGATTTCAAAATGTCACATTTTTTCGTTAAGTACAGTACCATGAAAAAGTATTTGTCCCCTGTCTGATTTTTTGCATTTGGTGCATTTTTTTACATTAAATGTTATCAGATCTTCAACCAAAATCTAATATTAGATAAAAGGGGGCCTGAGTGAACAAATAACACACAATTTTTATACTTGTTTCATTTATTTATTAAAGAAAGTTATGCAACACCCAATGCCCCCGTGTGAAAAAGTAATCACCCCCTTAGCCTCAATAACTGGTTACTGAGGACTTTAGCAGCAACAACTGCAACCAAAAGCTTCCTGTAGTTATTGATCAGCCTCTCACAGCGCCGGGGAGGAATTTTGGCCCAACCCTTCATGCAGAACTGCTTCAACTCAGTGACATCCTTGCATGTTGTTCTAGGGTTCTTTGTGACTTTTGATAGTCACAAAACTTTGAGAGATTTTGGCAGGACGGCCACTTCTGGGAAGATTCACTATTGTTCCAAACTTTCTCCATTCGGACAGTATGGCTCTAATCTGTTCAGTCTTGAACAAAGAAGACTACGTGGCGACCTAATTCAAGCATTCAAAATTCTAAAAGGTATTGACAGTGTCGACCCAAGGGACTTTTTCAGCCTGAAAAAAGAAACAAGGACCAGGGGTCACAAATGGAGTTTAGAAAAAGGGGCATTCAGAACAGAAAATAGGAGACACTTTTTTACACAGAGAATTGTGAGGGTCTGGAATCAACTCCCCAGTAATGTTGTTGAAGCTGACACCCTGGGATCCTTCAAGAAGCTGCTTGATGAGATTTTGGGATCAATAAGCTACTAACAACCAAACGAGCAAGATGGGCCGAATGGCCTCCTCTCGTTTGTAAACTTTCTTATGTTCTTATGACTGTGATTTAGTGGAGCCCCAGATCCTTGGAAATGGCTTTGTAACCCTTTCCAGACTGATCGGCATCAACAACGTTTTTTCCGGAGGTCTATTTCTTTTGATCGTGGCTCTAGAACCTGTGTGCTGACAACTTCACTCTGATGGTAAGGGCCAACGTAATCATATTTATATTGGGCAGGGCTGGTCCAATTCAGGCCTGATTGTTAACCAAACAGCTGACCCTAATTATCCCTTTAATTGGGCTGAGTTAACGAGGGGCAATAACTTTTGCACACCTGAAGATCGCATGTTTGATTACCTTGCACACCAAACAAATGAAAGACTCCCTGTATATACTACTACAACCCACAAAAAGATCTGACCAAATTCAATGTGAAAAATGTAGAAAATAAGACAGGGGGCAAATACTTTTTCACAGCACTGTATATGGAAAACTGCAAAACGTTATGTAATTCAATATGATAACTTAGCATTATTTAACAGGGTTCATTTTATGAAGCAAAATTAATTCATTCTATAGGGGGATGCAAAACTCTTGGCCAGAGCTGTACAACACTTCTCTGCAGAAACACGTAATGTTTTTCTCAGGAGGCTTCCAAAATATCTTCAGTTTAGTCAAAATAATTGTAACAAATGTACAGGATGTTCCTGGCTCTTAAATGTTTTTAATCATTCAGTCATTCATCTTTGACCATGACACGCTTGAGTGACTATGACTGAAGCATATGCACTTAATCACCTAATTAGTGAGAGAGTTGATTGGACACTGGATAGGGAGTGATTTCAGCTGTTGAATTGCAAGCTTGAATAAAAGCAGTAAAGAAAATAACAGTATATCACATCTGTCAAGAGAGCAGCACTTTCGTGCAATCGGCATGTTGGAGGCTGGACTAGGGCAGCATACTGTGGCTCGCTGTCTTGGGTGCTCACAGCCAACAATTTCAAAAATGGCAAGACGGTATAACCAGACACACTCTGTGAATGACAGGTCACGAACTGGGAGACAAAGAGTCACCACACCTGCCCAAGATTGACAGATCATTTTGCAGCATCTTCGTGATGTCAATTGTTAAACAGCACAATAAAAAGTCACTGCACCTGCTCTGAAACAGGGTATGTCATTTTTCCCAGTTCCAGTTAAAACTCATGCCAAAGCATTTTGTACAAGTTGCAGATGAGATATCACATTGCTACCAATACCAATTAAAAGACCATTACAATAATCAATTCTTGATGATATAAAGCATACTTCAATCTCTCAGCATCCTGTCTGGAAAAAATACATCTTAATCTGGCAATGTTTCTAAAATTTTTAATGTGTGCCTCAAATGAGAGGTCTGGGTAAAAAATGACACCTACGTTTTTTATTTGTGCTCTAAAATCTGTACAAAGTTGTCAAGTACAAAATCAGATAAGTGCTTATTCTTATTCAACAATTCTGTTTTGTCTGAATTTAGCATTAGGACATTTTTAAATATCCAATTTTTGATATCAGCAAAACAGGTATTCAGCATATGAGCAGCAGATCCATCACCCTGCTTGAGTGACCTGTATCGAGGGTGGGCGCCTTGAGGCAACTAGACAGTGCGGAGAAGCTATAGAAAAGGCAAATAGAATGTTAGGTTATACAGCAAAGACAGTTTAATTCAAATCTCTTAAAATGATATAATACACTAGTACTGCCCACCTAGAATACTGTCGACATTTCTGTCCCCATATCATAAGAAAGACACAGAGGCATTGTGCAACACAATTAATTCCAGGATTAAAAGGCATGTCATATGAAGAAAGACTGGAATATAGTGCTGAATCTATATAGCATAGAAAGAACAAGAGTCAGAGGCAACTTAATAGAGGTATTTCACATTTTCAAGGGGTTTAACCAAGTAACTTTTTCACAGGCCACAAAGAACAGAACCAGGGGCTACAGGTGGAAGCTGAAGAAGGGCATATTCAAAACTGAGGGGAGAAAGCGCTTTTCACAGAAAGGGTGGTAAACAATTAGAGCAGGCAGCCTGAAAGAGTTGTTGAAGCAAGACTATTGGATCGTTCAAGAAAAGACTGGATGCTGTCATGAACAATATTGTATAACCCTGTCTTTGATCACATTAAAACCTTTAGCGAGCTACCTGAAAGAGGGTGAGATCTGTCTAGCCACAGATTCCAAGAGGTTTCATTTTTCCTAACCTGGTTGGGTTTTTTTCTTGAATGCTAATGGACCACGCTGGCACCAAAACGGGTGAGCATAGGTGGGCTGAATGGCCTTTTCTTGTTCTTTAATTTTTTATAATAATATAATATAATCAAATTTATTTATGTAGCTCCTTTCATGCTAAAAGCAGCTCAAAGTGCTTTACAAAGAAAATACATTTAAAATACAACGAAAATAAACACGTCTACTAAAGGAGAGAATTAAAAAAATAATTAAGAATTAGTACAAAAGTGATAAAAAAAATATATATAATACAAACTAAAAGAAAACATTCATATTAACCATCTGAGGCAACAGAAACAAAACACATTAACATTCAATTTAAAAAGGCTATATTACAAAAATGTGTCAAGTCTTGTTTTCAAAATTGCCATTGAGGGTGCATCTCTGATAGAGAACAGCAGTGAGTTCCACACAAAAAGCAGCCTCTCCTTTTCTTTTGCGCTTTACCCTTGGAACACAAAGCAAGTCACTGTCAGCTGACTTCAATGTACGTGCAGGCTGATATGAAGTTAACACCTCTGTTAAATAGTGCGGTGCCTGGCCATTAAGTGCTTTAAATGTGAGCAATATCATTCCTATATCAATCAATCCTATAACAAACTGGAAGCCAGTGCAGTGATGCTAACACAGGAGTCATTTCTCTTTGTTTCAGTTAGAACCCGAGCAGCTGCCTGAATTCTGCACAAGCTGTAGACGTGACGGACCATGACTGTAAGGCCAGAACACAAAGCATTGCAGTAGTCCAATCTAGATGAGATAAAGGCAAGAACTTCTTTCTTGGCATCAGACAAGGAAAGAAATTATCTCTTTTTAGCAATGTTTCTCAGATGTAACCCCCAAGCTTGGATTTTAAATTTGAAGTCAGGTTACCCAAATCTATTTTTGTCAACTCTATCTGTTTCTGAGAATCTATTAATTACTTCTGTCTTATCTCGGTTTAACTGTAGTTATAAATACCTGTGCTGGAAGGGCAGGACCCTAGATACAGAAACAGTTGCCACAGAAACCTCCTTGTCTTGGCCTACAGGGCAGTCCCTTGTGTAGCAGGTCCACATTGCTTCCTCTGTAGTGCACTTTTTAGTTCTAATATTTTGCAAACACGACAACCCGGGTTAATGATCAATGGGGTTTTTACAGGCTCACTGAACCAGCATTGGTGTTCTTTCGTCAGACCAGATGTGCGATAAGAGGCATCGATAAAAACTGTTCTTGCCAAGGGGACTGCTTCCACAGCTTGTCTCTCACATGCCAGGACAGGGAGCTACTCCTGAATACTCTTCAAACACTCACCTGAAAACTGCATCTCAAGTTTTGTTGTTAAAGGGTTTAGGAAATTCGACACCGCTAGCATGAACTCCGTCTTTGTTTATGCCTTGTGTCATATCGTTGTGTGTCTGGTAAGTTTGTTTGTACCTTCTGTCATATCGTTGTGTGTCTGGTAAGTTTGTTAATGGGTTTTTGGTTTCATGTATTTTTTCATGTATTTGGCCTTACAACTACAAATATGCGTGTGTTTGTTGTCCTCTAAGGAAACCCCCAAAGTGATCTCTAAAACCTTGCCAGAGTACATGTTGTGTTTAGCGTCTGTGGGGATTGCAGTTTTCAGTTTTCATATAAAACACAGTCCTGTTCACAAAACGTCATTAAATCTGTCTATCTGGCTGATTGTCTGTCTCTCATGCTGAACACAGCGGAAATGATAACTGCCTTGCCGTAATTCCTCTCCAAACTTTTATCATAGACTCCTATAAACCTTTCGGATTGCATTTCCCCATCTGTGATTTTACTGAAATACTGCTTGATATTCATGAACCAGTTCTGAACTGTAAGAACACAAGCAGGCAGGAAACAATAATGACAGCCATGGTAATGGTTATAGTTCTGCAGCAATGCAATTTTTACATATAAACCATAAACTGATTTTATAGGATTTTAATTTCATATGATTTGCAAAGGAATCTGATGGGTATTGATTATCATTTTCAAGTAAAATTGCTAAAAAAACAATCTCACTATAATGTTTAGAATACATTTTCAAATCAATGTTCTTACCACTAGCTGGATTATGCTTATTACTGGCCCTTTTCTTTATTGTGATGAGTCTTTTAGTTCATAACTTAGATATGGAAATATTTAAAATGCAAAGCCATAGACAAACTACTTCAGCTAACTGTAGGTCTCATGGTGAATTTGAACTACACATAAAGTGATTAGTTACCAAGAAGCAGCAGCTACTGATATCAGCATAGTGAAATGCAAGCAGAATTAAAGAAGGACTACTGGTACTACTAATAGTGCTAGTGCAAATAAAAGGTATGAACATGGATTGTGGATTATAAAACATGGAAATAATTAATTCCAAAATGACTGGTACTGCTCTGTTCAGTGCAATTATATTTCTGTTGTGTTCCGTGCAATTATATTTCTGCTGTGTTCAGTGAAGTTATATTTCTGTTGTATTCAGTGCGGTTATTTTTCTGTTGTGTTCAGTGCGGTTATATTTCTGCTGTGTTCAGTGTGGTTATATTTCTGTTGTGTCAAGTGCAGTTATATTTCTGTTATGTTCAGTGGAGTTATATTTCTGCTGTGTTCAGTGCAGTTATATTTCTGCTGTGTTCAGTGAAGTTATATTTCTGCTGTGTTCAGTGCAGTTATATTTCTGTTGTGTTCAGTGGAGTTATATTTCTGCTGTGTTCAGTGCAGTTATATTTCTGTTATGTTCAGTGGAGTTATATTTCTGCTGTGTTCAGTGAAGTTATATTTCTGCTGTGTTCAGTGCAGTTATATTTCCATTCTGTTCTGTGTAGTTATTTGGTTTTGGACGGAATTTCCTAAACTTCTTTACAGGTCTGCAGTGTTTAAAGAGTTTTCTGCACTGTGCACATTTCTGCAAACTAATGTACTGTATGAAGTATGTGATATATTGTTGTAATTATAAAAGCCGCTGTTTGTGGACAGGATGTGTCAGACAGTCTTGCAATGAGAGATAGCATCGCGCTCTTACTGCAAATAATTCAGGATCAATGTTCGTCTGCACTGTTGTAAAGGTCTGATGCATGGATAAGGATGCCGTGTCTTATCAAATGGGCTGTGCACCCTGTGATTAGATAAGCATACGGCTCACACTTTTTCTGAGGAGTCTTAAGGAGTGGGATAAAATTGCAAAGAAAAACAATCCCACTATTACTCTGCATAAGAGAGAATGAGAAATTGCTATAGTCATCTAAAAGTGTTACAGAACTACCTGCAACGTTTAGAAGACCTTTGCTGCATGATGGGTCATAAAACTCAACTGGGTGAATACATTTCTCAACTTTTATTCACGAGCATTCACCAGGGTAAAGGGAATTTCTGTGATAAGCGCTGTGGTGTATCCAGGTTATGTTCCTTTCTGCAACAATGCTGGTCTTCTGTTCCCACCATACAGCACTCATTTCAATCAGAGCACCAGCATTGTTGCAGGAGAGAGCGTGAACTGGAGACTGTAAAAGAAATGGGAAAAGGAATGCCTTGGTTATTTTACCCACAATGTGTGACTATCTGCTAATAATGGTAACATGCTCTCCCCTCCACTTTGAGTTTAAATGGCTGTTCATCTGTGGTATTTACTTGAAAACTGAATGAGTAAGACAATACTCATCCTGGTAAACTACTTGTGTTTCTTAGGTTAGCTGTACCCAGATCCACCAAGAGGGCTATTGCACCTTCTATGATGAGTGTGGCAAAAACCCCACTGTCTCCGGCAGCCTGATCCCTGCAATCATCCCCTGCAAGTACAATGGACCAGCCAAGGCATTGGCGGGCCTCCACCTACAAAAGCTGCAGGAAGTCTGCCCCATGTTATACAAGGGGGTCGCCACCCAGGCATGCTGCTCTTTTGAGCAGCTTAATTCTCTCCAAAAAAGCCTATTACTCTCCAAGCCCATTCTGAGCCGCTGTCCATCCTGTGTCGAGAACTTTGTAAATATCTACTGCCAAAACACATGCAACCCTAACCAGAGCCTCCACATTAACATCACCCGGACCTACAATACCACCATAAATGGTGTTATCAAAGAGGCCGTCATTGAGTACCAGGCCTATCTCTCACGTGAATTCGCAGACCGCTCCTTCGACTCCTGCAAGAACGTGCGCATCCCAGCCACAGGAGGCTTTGCCATCGCAACCATGTGTGGCAAATATGGCTCCACTCTCTGTAACACCCAGCGCTGGTTGGACTTCCAAGGGAACAGTGGCAACGGTTTAGCCCCGCTGGACATCGACTTCCGACTGATAGACAACGACACCCAAGTGGGCCAGGGCATTGTGCCCTTAACTACCCGAGTGTGGAGCTGCAATGAATCCACCTCCCCAGAACAAGAGGCTTGTTCCTGTCTGGACTGTGTAGAGTCTTGCCCCATAATCCCCCCACCTGTTCCTGATTCAGGGCTCTTTAAAATCGGGCAGCTGGATGGGGTGCTTGTAGTTTGCCTGGTTGTTTTCTGTGGACTCTCAGTCTCCTTTGTGGGCTTTCTGCTTGTGTCAAACTTCTACAGTGGGTGGAAATCTCAGAACATGAATAAGAACGACAACGAGGTCAAAAAAGAGGTTCACCTTCACGAGGTGACCTGCACTGATAAAGCCAGCTTAGCTACTCAGGATTTCCTGGGCTCCTTCTTCCAGAAATGGGGGACAATGGTGGCCTCCCACCCCATCAAGGTAATTCTGATCTCCCTGATTGCTGTTCTGGTTTTATCTGTTGGACTGTTTTTTATCAAGCTGACGACTGACCCTGTAGAGCTGTGGTCATCTCCTAATAGCCGTGCAATGAAGGAAAAAGCTTTCCACGACGCCAACTTTGACCATTTTTTCCGGACCAATCAGATCATCCTAACAGCCCCCAACCACAAGGGATATACCTACAACTCCCTTCTCTTTGGCAGGCAGAACTTCAGTGGACTGCTCTCCAAGGATCTCATCTTGGAGCTCCTGGAGTTCCAGACCAGACTGCAGGCCATCCAGTTTTGGTCGGATGAGGCAGGGCGGACCATCAGCCTCAAGGATGTTTGTTATGCCCCCTTAAACCCCACAAACCCTAGCCTGACTGACTGTGCCGTCAACAGCCTGGTGCAGTACTTCCAGAACAGCCGTGAAAACCTGGAGGCCAAAATAAACATGACAGTGAATGGGCAGACTGGAGAGGTGGACTGGCGGGATCACTTCCTCTACTGCATCAAGTGAGTGTGTATTTTGAAAACTCATGACAGATGTTTAGACTTTTCCTCAATGTCTTCAATGACTACATAGAAAAAAGCCTGCTGTTGAAACATTTGGCATTTTAAGTTTCTTTCAGTATTTCCAAATTTAGTACAATTGAGTGTTTTTAGCGTTATGTTAGAAAACAACAGGATTTAATCAGGTATAGCTTTATAATGGCTTTTTTTATTATATGTCAATATATTAACATCATGCTGTTGTCTTGTCTAGCTCTCCACTCTCCTTTAAGGACATCACTGACCTTGGCCTGAGCTGCATGTCAGACTATGGGGCTCCAGTCTTTCCTTTCCTGGCTGTGGGAGGCTACAGTAGTAAGGCACTACCTTGTCATTCCTACTTTCTCTTTGAAAGGTTGAGTGTAGGTCTGGGACAAATTATTGACTATTCAAACAGACATTGCTTGAAATTTATTTCAGATCTAAGAGCATAATTGAAGACTTTGGTACTGACAATGCAAGCTGTGGGGAACACAGTAATGCATAAAATAGAGGGTGCTGTTGAAGTCCATATCACATGGTTAATTTTTTTCTTAAAAGACAAGTAGACGAGTATGTATTCATACCAACTATAAACCACATGATTCTTTATTCAAGAACCATTTGGTGAACTACTATACAATGATCTGTGTTCACACTTCTATTATGATACTATAGATCATGTAACAAAGTATCACAATTCTGTTACCATGTGTGACAGGACAGCATCACTGGCAATCTGTTTCTACTGGGAAGGGAGACTCAGCTACAGAAGAGCTGCAGTAAAACTAAACAGACATGAGCAAAAACACATTAACAAACAAAACGTCACACGGGCCAAAATAGAGACTATACAAAAACTGACGAACATGAAGAAACACAGACGAACGGCACAGCACACATAGCACATCCACTCTCTCCAACACCAACATTAACTCTAACACTAGCTAAGCTAACACCTCTGATCACCCTGTTTATACACAATTCCTGGCTCCAGCCACATTCCTGCATGTTTTTGCAGGGAGTATTTCCCTTCCTGCCACTCAATATTCCCCTCCCAAACACACACACATGCACGCACACACACACATGCACGCATGCACACACGCACACACACACACACACATGTGCTTCGGCAGAGCTTTTGTCCTGCCACACTGCCACACCATCACAGAGTGATGTGGTGCTGAATGAATGAGATGAGGCCTCAGTAAACCAGCTTGAGCGTATCTATGGTGATACTGTGACACTCAAACTATAACAACACAAGTTGGCATCGTTGATGTGAAACCAATCATAAAAAAGGTAATTTACTGGACCTTTATTTTTGTAGTAGCAGCGTTGCTGAATATCTTTTAATTACTTATGAAATGCTTTTATATTATAAAAAGAGATGCAAGGCAATATCACTTGTTATTTGAAAGAATATCTTCATTTTAGCTTAGTCCTTCACATGGTGGAATTGGAAAAAAATCACAGGGGAGCCCTAGGTGGATGTTTATTGCTGAGTGAAGTCAAGTGAAAATTGAGACACCCCAGTTCAAGGTTTGTGAAGTAAGAGAAGATTCAGAGGCCCTTCTTTATACATCCCTTTAAATCAAAGCAATGAAAAGTTTAAAGGAAAAGTAGTAAATATGTCAATTAAGAAAACATTTAAATAATTTTGTTTTTAATTTCTACTTTAATATAGAAAAATTATTGAAAAAAACATCCTAGTTTTTTTATGCAAATGCAGCTGATCAAAATGCTTAACATTTTTCACTTGTTAAACAAGGCAGTCTGAAAGACTGAATTGAATCCCGAGTTGTTGTTTTTAACATTTAAAACATACAAACAAATAATTAAAACAAATGTGACAAAGTGCCAGGCAGTGTGTTCGTTAGAACTGTACACTTGCCAGTCAGTTCAAATGGTCCTGTCTGTCTCATTAAAGGAGAGACCACACACCCCTGGTGTGAAGCTTCTCTTTCTGCTCCCTCTCCTTGCAGCTTTGTGTTCTGCACTCTTTTTTCCAAGAGAAAAAGATATACAGTAATTTGTGCTTCATTAACGTTGTACCAGATGTCGACTCGCCTGAGAAATCAACCATAAATCAACTTCATACTTAATATATAACCTAGAGATCGGCACTAATCAATAGACTCAGTTAAACATGTTACATCAGAAAGTATTTTTTCCATACTGCCCTGAGTCATTTATTGTAACAATAGTAAGAATAATAATAACACAGCTTGTTTTTTATATACCCGCTTCAGACTCCTCGCTGCGAGTAGTATATATATTTTTTCCAGTTCAGGCCAGTTTATTATCGTCATCAGTCATGAGTTTAGTACTTAACAAAATGAAAATAACGTTCTTTTTTTCGTGGATGTTCTGCAGCTCTCTGTGATACGTCTTTATTTCAGATTTTTCTTTGATTAACTCAAATTAAGATAATTACTATTAGATTTTACCCACCTCTTAGAAAATTACTTTCTGTTGGGAAAAATAGTCTCTTGTGAAAAAAGATCAACATCTGTCTTGGGCTATATGTGGGTTCTGTTGGTAGGTGACTGGTTGGGAAGGCAACCTCTTTTGCTGGGGCATCTTCAAGAGCACCCATTTCATCTACCAGCGCGCTGTTATTTAAAACAATCTCAAACAGCCTTTTGACAGCGATATATAGTATATAAACAAATAGCAGAAAATGATTAAGTGTACAGAATAATAACATCCTGTGAAAAAAAATGTTTTACCTTATAAAATATGTACACATTTGCAAAGAATTTTCATTCATACCACGGTGTTCAGGTGCGGTCCGGCCCAGTGCCACCACTGGTCCTTCATGTCCGGACCTTGCAGTCTTTTTTTTTTTTTCTTGGCAAGAATCTTAATCTTGCTTCTATTATGAAAAATCTTGTAAAAAAAAAAAAAAAAAAAACTCTATAGGGAAAAGGGCTATAAGGATGTTATGGTGTGTATGATGTTAGGTATGCCTAGAACTGCATATACAATCCTTTTCTATAGATGTATTCAAATATGCTTACTTTGCTCTAGGATTTTGTCATAAAGGTTGTTCTGTAACTTTATGATGTTGAAGCGGTACCAGAAGGTACCAAGCTAGTAAAGAATCTCTACCGCCCCTCTGTCTCTCAGATGAGGATTACTCGGAAGCAGAGGCCCTCATCCTGACTTTCTCCCTGAACAACTTCCAGCGGGACACACTGGGGTTTGAGCTGGCTCTGCGCTGGGAGCAGAAGTTCTTGGATTTGGTGCAGGAGTATCAGAGGAATCCCTCCACCAACTTCACCTTTACCTACATGGCAGAGGTAGAGAAATACAAACCCAGCTGCAGGACACGAGCTTCTGAAATGAGGAAACCAAAGAATGTGCAGCTAGATTCCTTACAGAATTTATTATATCAGTTTACCAAAGTAAAAGCCTAGCAAGAGTAATAAAGCAAAGTGAAAGCATAGGAAAGGTACAGCACAGAGCAATGTACCGTGCAAATTTACCATGGTAAACTTTTATTAGGTATCAGCATATATATATATATATATATATATATATATGTGTGTGTGTGTGTGTGTGTGTGTGTGTGTGTGTGTGTGTGTGTAGTAGGCACTTGTATTGATGTGATCCAGCCATCTGTCTTTCTATTACACGGCTTGTTGTAGATTTGTATCAGATGGAAATGACGGTACATTAACATTAGTATATCCAAACCAAATGAGAGCAGAAGTTGTTAATCAGATTATTTGGATAATAGAATTACAACTGGGAAATTGTTTCTATGCCTTTCCCAATCAAGACACCTAATAATATTGCAAATAATATCATACAACAAACAGTACTAAACTGTCCTTGTAAATAGCAGTTATTGAGAGCTGAGTCCTGCATTTACTAGACAACAGGGCAGAAGAGCTGTATACAGCGAGACAAGTTTCAGATAATAGAGGTGTTTGGAGAATTGAAGTTTGGATAATGAAGGTGTTACTGTATATATAATATTGTATTGGCTGCTGTACACCTAATAAGTAAGAGTGCATGCATCAGTGCAGTTTGTAAACTAATACAATACAATGTGGCTATGTTTGATGTGAGTATATTAATAGGTCACATGTGAAATGGATCTGTGCTGTGTTTGCACCACAGAGATCACTGGAAGATGAAATTAACCGCACTACGATGGAGGACATCCCCATCTTCATGATCAGCTATGCAGTGATCTTCGTCTACATTGCCCTGGCGCTCGGAGAGTACTCTTCGTTCAAAAGTGTGCTGGTGAGTTGTGAGAGATGTGCACACTTTCATTTCTTTAGGTATATCACAAAATCATACATACATACACAGAATCATACATACATACACAGAATCACACCTACATACATACACAGAATCACACATACACACATACACAGAATCACACATACACACAGAATCATACATACATACAGAATCATACATACATACATACACAGTATCATACACACACACACACAAAAACACACAAACATACATACACAGAATCACACATACACACACATACAGAATCACATTTACACACAGAAACATTTGTACATACATACACACAGAATCATACATACATACACAATAATAATAATAATAATAATAATAATAATAATAATAATAATAATAATAATAATCTTTATTTTTGTATAGCGCCTTTCATAGTGGAGCACCAGCACAAAGTGCTTTACAAGATACGAGACTAGGGTGTGTGAACTATGCATCAGCTGCACAGTCACTTACAACAACGTCTCACCCCAAAGATGGAGCACAAGGAGGTTAATGACTAGCTCTGAATCACAGAATGAGTCAGTGTCTGAGCTGGGATTTGAACTGGGTACAAGCCCATTTCTTTAACCACTGGGCCACACAGCATCCTACACAGAATCATACGTACATACATACATACGTACGCACCTCAGCATGGATTTAGATAACTGCAGGTCAGAATCCACTGACTTCTAATGTGATTTTTTTCAGGGTTATGTTGAAATGTAGCACCTCGGAAACCCCAGACAGACAAAGTTTTTGAGTATGAAGTCATCTTTAAATGTGTATCTCATATGATACTAATGCAGCCATTTAAATCTGGGTTCAAAAGTCCTGTTTCTTTGAAAGACTGGTTCACGCTTCAGTCACGTGGTGCGACCATCTCCCAATGTTAACCCTTCCTACTACCACTATTTGTGGCATAATTGCTACTTTATTCCAAGACAATCTGTCAGGTTTATATAATATATTATCAGTGTTGGGGAAGTTACTTATAAAAAGTAATCCATCACAATTACAAGTTACTTGATAAAAATTGTAGCTTATTACTTTGAAAACAAAATGTAATGTGTTACAGTTACAAATAGTTACTTCTCAAGCACAGTTTACATTTTACAGCTATATTACTTTTAGTTTGGTCAGGTTGCAGCTTGAAATATTTTTTGTAGAACCAGCTATCAAACCCCCTTATTCCCTCCTCTGACGCCATTTTCTAGCAAGATGATATGAAAAGTGTGTTCATGTTCATGTAAGTTTTGACTTGCACTATTGAAGCACTTTCTGATTTCCACGTCATGCATTAGCTGTAGTCCTTTTAAAAATGTTTTAACTACGCAGTAGGAATTCAAGGAAATGCATGTACATGGATTAGGGAGTGGTTAACATGTAGAAAACAGAAAGCACTGATTAGAGGAGAAACCTCAAAATGGAGTGTGGTAACCAGTGGAGTACCACAGGGATCAGTATTAGGTCCTCTGTTATTCCTAATCTACATTGACTTAGATTCTGGTATAGTAAGCAAACTTGTTAAATTTGCAGATGACACAAAAATAGGAGGAGTAGCAAACACTGTTGCAGCAGCAAAGGTCATTGAAAATCATCTAAACAAGATTCAGAACTGGGCAGACACATGGCAAATGGCATTTAATAGAGAAAAGTGTAAGGTACTGAAAGCAGGCAATAAAACTGTCCATTATAAATATCATATGACAGACACTGAAATTGAAGGAATCAGTGATGGTGTGTTCCTCCCCTGCTGTGTTCACTATGCTATGAGGCTGCAGTGACAGTGTGGGGTCTCTGTTTCAGGTCAACTCGAAGATCGTGGTGGGTCTGGGGGGAATCCTAGTGGTGGGCTGTGCAGTGCTCTCCTCCATGGGATTCTACGCCTGGATCGGGATCCCCTCCTCGCTCATCATCCTTCAGGTCGTGCCCTTCCTAGTCCTGGCTGTCGGAGCTGACAACATCTTCATCTTCGTTCTGGAGTACCAGGTTAGCATCAATGAAAGAAAGGCCAATGGGGAGAATGTTCTGTTTTATTTGTACTGCTCTTTGTCATGTAAAACATGCCTATAGTTCTTCGTTTGGTTCGTTTTTGATCTTTTGGAGTATATCATTTGTTTTGAGCTGTTTCCTCATTCATCTTAAAACTTTGTTAAAACTGTTCATTGTCAGGTTTTGCCACTTAATGCATAACATGCAGAGCCCTTATAACAGTATCCAGTGCTAAAAGCATAAAAAAGCATGTGAAACTGCAGAATTACTGTGAAAAAGTACTGTGACACACTTTCTTAAGGGATATATCCAGGTAAACAATAGGACAATGAGTTGGATGGAAAACATATCTATCAAATGTATACATGCAAGTATAATTGCTTACAACCTGACCTAGCATTCTCTCAAAATGAAAGAGATGAAATTCAGGGGCCACATTGTGCTACCGCAGAACTATTACAATGCTGTACAAAGACAGCATAACAGAAATCAAAACAAATGTGCTTTTGGTAATTCCTGTGCTAAGTGTACCTTCTGTGACATGATCTTCAAACATGAACGTGACACAGCGGGTTTTGTACCGTTGTGCAATGACATGCTGGGTTCTCTTCCTCAGAGAGGCAAGCGAAAGCCGGGAGAGCGGAGGGAGGAGCATATCGGGAGAGTCCTGGGCAATGTGGCTCCCAGCATGCTCCTCTGCAGCTTGTCCGAGTCCATCTGCTTCTTCTTAGGTGAGAAATCAGTGGCGGGGGAGTGTTACCAGAACTGAACCAGGATGATTGGAGAGTGCTACCCATAAAAAAACGAAACGTACAAAAAACCCCATTGCATTATTATTTCCATCTTATTGTCTGCAGTGCGAAGCAGCATGTTGTTTTGAAAAGGGCATCCTGGCAGGCAATGCAATTTTGAGTGACGTTGCCTCGAGATACAAGGGTTTAAAAGTCTCCACAAACAGATGGCTTGAGTCTACAGCCACAAGTGTACAAACCAAAAAGATTTATGATGATACTGTGTTCAGTTGTGACCTGTGACTGCCACAATACAAAAGGGCCCTGTGGTCCTGGAGAGAGTTCAGTGAAGAGCAAGCATATGAAGGCTTAAAAGAACGAGCTGAACAGAGGGAGCAGAATCTATTAGCCTGGAACAAAGA
Source organism: Polyodon spathula (assembly GCF_017654505.1). Lineage (NCBI taxonomy): Eukaryota > Metazoa > Chordata > Actinopteri > Acipenseriformes > Polyodontidae > Polyodon > Polyodon spathula. The sequence continues at coordinate 3,788,990 of NC_054564.1, read as the reverse complement.
AGACTGAAGTCTTTAAAATCTTGAATGGAATAGAAAAAGTTACCTTGAGTCTATATATTAAGTGCAGCATGCAAAGAATTAGCATAGAGTGGTGAGTGTATGGATTGGAATGGGGTTACCGAGCCATGTTGTTGATGCTGAATCACTGGGATCTACCAAGGATTTACTGTTTGAATTCACTGTATTCTCAGGAGCCCTCAGTACTATGCCTGCAGTGAGGTCATTCGCGTTGTACGCAGCCCTCGCCGTTTTCTTGGACTTCCTGCTCCAGATGTCTGCGTTCGTGGCACTCCTGTCTCTAGATGCCCGGCGGCAGGACAGCTCCCGCTGTGACGTGCTCTGCTGTGTGCCGGTGAAGAACGCCACGAGGAAGAAGAAGAGCGACGGCTTCCTACTTCCACTCATGAGAGACTACTACGCTCCCTTCCTCTTGCATAGCACCACCAGGATTATAGTGGTATGGACTCCTCCCACTTCAGTGATTTAATCATCTTTACACATGTTCTTAAAGGTTTTGAAGATTATTACCAAAGAGTAAAAGGTTATTACAAGAACACATTAAAAACACCTGTTTCTTTTCCACTTACACCTGAAGAACAGACTTTTGCAGTAAATTGCAGTTAAGCTGTCAAGCAGTATCGATATAAACATTTTAGCAACACAATAAAAGCCCAATTGCATGTTATAAAGTAATGATATATATATATATATATATATATATATATATATATATATATATATATATATATATATATGATATATATATAATATATATATATATAATCTGGAACCGTTCTCAAACTGGAACAGTTCTATGTAGCAAGAGCTAGACATACAAGATATATAGTGGTGTCACACAAACACACACCCCCACCCCGCGGATGCATACACAACCTTGAGAAGATAAATAAAACTACATAATACAGTGCTGCTGTGCACTTTTTCTATGTCTTATTATACTCCTTGCATATTTGGACACTTGGGTCCATGTTTCTTGGCACTTTGATACTTAGTTAAGATAATTGAGATGAGTCAGTGACTTACATGCAAGTTGATTAATAGTTGTGTCCAACATTGTAACCACAGTTGGTATTCTACCAAGGTCAAACTCAGGTTTCGGGCTATAGCTGCAGTATTTATATGACTGCTTGGTATTTGCTATTCAACCTCCAAATCAACGTTACACAGAAAAGCAAGAGAGAAAATTAAGGAGTGCTTTGTACTTTTCCAGAATTTTTACACTAGCATCAGCATTGATGATGCAAAAAAACAACAGAGGACACGGCCTTGGTGTCCTCATAGCTAGTTGCAGCCATGGCTGTGTCAATGTATAAGAGTTGGGATGTTCCAGTTTAAAAATAACAAATGTTTTACAGGTTAGGAATAGCGCAGGTATGAAAAATACCCAGCTGAATTGACTCCAGTGAAACTGGAAATCGGTTACCCATGGCAGATGTGATTTAGGGCCATTGTCCTCTCCCTGAGGGGAGTCACAGTGAAACCCTAATGAACGCTGTGTTGGTTCTTCTGTCTGCAGATGCTGCTGTTCTTGTTCATGTTCTGTGCCTGCTTCTTCCTGATGTTCCATGTGAGAGTGGGTCTGGATCAGGACCTGTCAGTGCCGACGGTGAGAGAGTCACATCTCAACGTTGCGTGATAAAGAAGTTCAAATATTGTTACATTTGTTTGCAGTTTGCATTCATTATGAGTGGGTCTTAAAATAATTGTAGCTAACAAAATAACCATAAATCTTACCTGTTTTACAATGCCATTAGCTACACAGGTCTCGGCTGTATCACCACCTCCCTCCACAACCACCCTCTGTATCACCCCCCTCTCCTCACATTCACCCTGTCTGTATCACCCCCCCCTCCCCTCACACCCTGTCAATATCACCCCTCCTCCCCCCACAACCACCCTCTGTATCACCCCCCTCCCCTCACATCCACCCTGTCTGTATCACCCCTCCTCTCCTCACATTCACCCTGTCTGTATCACCCCCCCTCTCCTCCACATTCACCCTGTCTGTATCACCCCTCCTCTCCTCACATTCACCCTGTCTGTATCACCCCTCCTCTCCTCACATTCACCCTGTCTGTATCACCCCTCCTCTCCTCACATTCACCCTGTCTGTATCACCCCTCCTCTCCTCACATTCACCCTGTCTGTATCACCCCCCCTCTCCTCACATCCACCCTGTCTGTATCACCCCTCCTCTCCTCACATTCACCCTGTCTGTATCACCCCTCCTCTCCTCACATCCACCCTGTCTGTATCACCCCTCCTCTCCTCACATCCACCCTGTCTGTATCACCCCTCCTCTCCTCACATCCACCCTGTCTGTATCACCCCTCCTCTCCTCACATCCACCCTGTCTGTATCACCCCCCCTCCCCTCACATCCACCCTGTCTGTATCACCCCCCTCCCCTCACATCCACCCTGTCTGTATCACCCCCCCTCCCCTCACATCCACCCTGTCTGTATCACCCCTCCTCTCCTCACATCCACCCTGTCTGTATCACCCCTCCTCTCCTCACATTCACCCTGTCTGTATCACCCCTCCTCTCCTCACATCCACCCTGTCTGTATCACCCCTCCTCTCCTCACATCCACCCTGTCTGTATCACCCCTCCTCTCCTCACATCCACCCTGTCTGTATCACCCCTCCTCTCCTCACATTCACCCTGTCTGTATCACCCCCCCTCCCTCCACATCCACCCTGTCTGTATCACCCCCCCTCCCCTCACATCCACCCTGTCTGTATCACCCCTCCCCTCACATCCACCCTGTCTGTATCACCCCCCCTCCCCTCACATCCACCCTGTCTGTATCTCCCCTCACATCCACCCTGTCTGTATCACCCCCCTCCCCTCACATCCACCCTGTCTGTATCACCCCCCCTCCCCTCACATCCACCCTGTCTGTATCACCCCTCCCCTCACATCCACCCTGTCTGTATCACCCCCCTCCCCTCACATCCACCCTGTCTATATCACCCCTCCTCTCCTCACATTCACCCTGTCTGTATCACCCCCCCTCCCCTCACATCCACCCTGTCTGTATCACCCCCCCTCCCCTCACATCCACCCTGTCTGTATCACCCCCCCTCCCTCCACATCCACCCTGTCTGTATCACCCCCCCTCCCCTCACATCCACCCTGTCTGTATCACCCCTCCCCTCACATCCACCCTGTCTGTATCACCCCCCCTCCCCTCACATCCACCCTGTCTGTATCACCCCTCCTCTCCTCACATCCACCCTGTCTGTATCACCCCTCCTCTCCTCACATCCACCCTGTCTGTATCACCCCTCCTCCCCTCACATCCACCCTGTCTGTATCACCCCTCCTCTCCTCACATCCACCCTGTCTGTATCACCCCCCTCCCCTCACATCCACCCTGTCTGTATCACCCCCCTCCCTCCACATACACAGCGTTGGGGAGTAACACATTACAGTAACTTGGAACTTTAAGGTGAAAAAAAAATGTAGTCACATTACGTTTCTAAAATGGAGCGCAGCGAGTGCATAACGTGGAAATCAGAAAATGCTTCAACAGTGCAAATCAAACCATGTCACATGACCGCACAATAATCTGTAAAGTGTAAACTGTGCCTGAGAAGTAACTGTAACAGATTATTTGTAAGTAACTTCCCCAGCATTGATCACACAACCCTGCCCGTTACCTCTCTCCCTCTTTCAATCTTCTCTCGTGTTCTCTGTCTCTGTAGGACTCCTACATGCTGGATTACTTCAAGTACCTGTACAAGTATTTCGAGGTGGGCATCCCCACCTACTTTGTGACCACGCGAGGGTACAACTTCTCCAGCATTGAGGGCATGAATGGGGTCTGCTCCAGTGTGGGCTGTAACAACAACTCCATGACACAGAAAATCCAGTATGCCACAAGATTCCCCAAAGAGTAAGCACCTTTCTCAGCTCTGTTCTCAGCTGCCCCATTCAGCTCTGTCTGATAGACCCAATAGGGGTGACAGTACAATTCATTGACAGCTTATGTTGTGCTGCACAAATACATGTTTCATTTCAATTACCCTTTTAATTGAAGTTAGGACATGATACCATATCACTGGGATTCCAGATCCTGCTGACCTGGTGCCGTTTGCATAGACACATCCTCATTAGCACAATTTCTTCAGGTCTTAAATAGCCCAAAGAGTTTAATAGGGGCTTATAAAAGTACTTTACTGTCCATTAAAGCAATTCACTGCAATACAAGGGTGCTGAAAGAGAAGTTTGGTGTTTTTCTGCTTCAAATCATCCTGGTAACTTTTTAAAAGCTTAAAACACCTCTGCTGTCTATATACTCTCAAGCATCGCCTCTCTCTCGGTACAGCCGGTACACAATAATGTACCATTAACCTGTCTCACTGCAACACTGCCTCTTGTGGTTTAAGAAAAACCACTGTAGTAGAACAAATATGTGTTTTTCTGATCCACTAGACAGGGACAGGGGATAGACGAATGGTTACACTCTGAGTGTACTGGCTGTACTTGTTGAGAAGACTTGTTTGAGAGTCCTTTAGAGACCACAGGGGTTCTTTAAACTTCACCAGATGAAATGGCATGAAATATTCTCAACAGGATGTAAAATACATACTGTGTTAAGTTGCTCTTAATTTTTTTACAAGTATATTGACTATCAATTAATTGATCTTCATTTTAGGAAACATTTCATAATGTTGGAATACTGTGGACTTATTCTTTATTTTGTTTTCTTTTCCAAAGATCCTTTCTGGCAATCCCAGCCTCCTCTTGGGTTGATGACTTTATCGACTGGCTGAACCCGATTTCGAAGTGCTGTCGTTTACACTCCTTTGGTCCCCAACAGGGGAAATTCTGTCCGTCAACAAGCAGTAAGAATCCCTCTTTATATTCATACCAGAATTCTGTAAGAAAATTAGTCCACAACAGCTTGTAACCCATTAAAAAAATAAGGAAGACAGATAATAAACAGTGAACACACATACGAGAGTCATCGGACTCTTACAATTATCAATACCGTTTAAAATAAACATCATATTTTGCCAAACTGCATCCAAAAGGTAGGGGTGCCCTGATACTCGTGCTTGTTCTTATAATTGCTTATATTTATCGGCAGGTATTAAATAAATCCATTCATTGTGCTGTGTGTTGATTTCAAAATAAGAAATATCCTCCCTTTTACCGTAAACTGACAATTCAGCTCCCCAGATGAGAGGAAAATTTGCTTCAGACGGATTTTTAAAACAATGTGGAACGTCATATTCAAAAGAACCAGGATAGAACCCTTGAGATATACATCTCATTTCAAGGGGGTCCTGGCAGTTAATTGCCATTGATTGGTACTCATAATATTACATCTTCATGTTCAGGTACATTTTCAGAATAGTTGGTAAGTGGGTCATACTGCATATCATTTAAACAAACTTATTATAAAAGGTTGATATTGACAAAAGACCAAATATGCCAAGATGGAATTAAACTTTGATCTAAATGTGTATTTAGATGAGGAGATTTAAATGGAGGAATTTGAAAAAGACTTTATAAAAAAAGAATGCACTTCTTTGCACCCAGCACCCGTCAGAAGGCGCGAGCTCCGCACTGCCTTGTAAAAAGTTATAGCCTGCCGCAGTCCCTTCCAATGCGTAGGTGCAGTATTCTTACTGATATCCTGTTAGACAAAATGTCTGTATCCTTCACTAACACGAGACAACCCTCAATGTGTTGGACTGACTCCTCTCTTCTCTTGCAGCCTCTCTCTGCTTGAAAAAATGTATGCCACTGGGTTCTGGCACAGTGAGACCCACTGTTGAGCAGTTCAATCAATACCTCCCCAACTTCCTGAGCGACCTGCCTAACCTACAGTGCTCCAAAGGGTGAGTTTATCTACGCAGGCAAACCCTTTGAGATGTAATGCTATAATCAAAATGTTACACTCCATGGATGTGTGAATGTCTTACAGCAGTAATCAATTCAAGAGGGAGCTCTTTGGAAATACCAAAAGAAATGTAATAAATTAAATGGCAGACGTCTCAACTCAGTGCTAATACAATCAAACCTTTTTTCATGTCACCAATAATCTGGGAAAATAAACATTAAAACACACAACAAGAGTTCATGCAACCCTGTTTTGCAGAGGTTGAAGTTAAATATACAGTAGTACGGTTACTGCATTGAATTGTGTTCATTTAATAAAAAGCATTTTTAATATCCAATCTATTACACTGTACATGTACAACTGCACAATAATTAAAACAAAAGAAAGATGTAAACTTACACATTGCATTGATCTGAATGCTATATTTTGCTACTTCAGAACATTAAAATACTGTACAGCAACTTACTTAAATGTAACCCTTCTTAACTTAGGCTTTTACTTTCCAAAGGGATATTAAATGGAGTACAGCTGTAACTGGAGCTAACAAAATAGTTCTGTACATTTTCTCCTCCGTTTTGAAAGAAACACATGTATTTTCATATATCTGATACTACACTAGTTTAAAGAAATGCCTGTTTGCAAGCCATGCTTTTAGACTGCCTTGCAGTTCCTGGGTCATTTCACCTGGAGGCTTCTTTCCTGTCAATAACCAAGCAGCTATTTCCTTTATTGACTGACAAGCTTTGGTCCACTAACATACTTTGACTCAGAAAACGCTACTGGAGTGAAATGGGCAGGAAAGTAGAGCAGTATCAGACTTCCTGGAAGGCAAGGCAGGCAAACTGGTAACTTTCTTTAACCTTGTGTAGTAGCAGACGACTGCTTTAAAATGAAAATACACGTGCACTGAAACTTGTGTTTCTTTAAAGAAAACTATATTTGAGACCTATGTAGCTAATGGAAGTGCAAAATGTGTAAGATTTATGAAATTAGTATGTTACACTTGTGAGTGATAATAACAAGTGATATTTTCAGGAGCCTGTCCCTATTACCTCCCATTGTATTGTGGGCCCATGAATCTAATGATATAAAGTGCATGGTGGTATTATGCAGGTACAACTGTCTGCCTCCTGGACTGACTGTCTGCACCACATTTCCTAGGCACAGGCTAGCTCTAAATATCAGAACTAGGTGCAGGGCATGCACTACCAACAATACCTCCAATCACAGTTTCAAATATCTTAATGGTTCACAAACAGTTTCCATCTTAGATGTCTGCATTTTACTCTTTGTTCCATGCTGCAGTTAGAACATTTGCACACCTGATGGCGCTGTTATCCCAACTATTGAAAGCTGTGAGTGCAAACTCACAACAACAGAACAGCAGGTAGCCCAGCTGTGTACATTCATTTCTGTCACAGGGTCTGCTCAGCCGAGCAATGCTGGATCCCTCATGAATACTAAAAGCCACAATCAGCCAGTCCAACACAAAAGCAGTTTTTTAAACGGTGTGCTTTTTATTTACAGCCAGTGAAAAACAAGGTACAAGACACAGGCCATCAATCAGAAAGGGCAGAAACAAAAAAAAAACTAAAATAAAAAAATAGCTGATCTCAGGTTAAAGGTAGCAGAAACGCAACAGGACAGGCAGCCCAAGCTGACGTGCTCTCAAGTCTTCAGCAATGACTTGATGAGCAATGCAGTAAAGTAACCAAGTAAGGTTTGCAATATCTGTCTCCCAAAGAGAACTAACTTCAGTGTGACCAAGCCCCTCTCCCCTTTCAGGAAACTAATTCCATTTCTTTTTAATTTAGACTTTCCAATTATTTTACCCCCGGTTTTCTCCAAATTTGGAGTTACAGTTATTATTATTATTATTATTATTATTATTATTATTATTATTATTTCTCCTTCACTGAGGCGATTCCCCACACAGCTCAGGGATCCGAGGCTCAGTCGGTGTCCTCCGATTCCATGGGCCAATCGGCATCTTTTTACACCCAGGAACTTGACAGAGGATGTTTGCTGGCTACCAGCCTCTGGAGACAAAGACCAGACCAGCAAATCTCTGCCCCCAAGCTTATGCAGCACCTGGCCTGTAGGGGTCGCCGCAGATCGGTGAAGATATACAGTCTAAGCCGGATCCCACCTCCCCACCCCCGGCAGCGCCAAAGCCAATGCGGCGCTCCCTGGAGTCCCCAGCAAAGACCGGCTGCCTCGCACAACCAGGATTCGAACTTGCGATCTCTGGTTGTATGACTCGCCTGGTAAAAACACTGCTACACAGTGTGCAGGGTGTCATACATTCGGGGAGCCCACTAGTTCGATTTTAAAGATAGATTACCTGGTTTGTTCTGTTTTTTTTCTTCCAGGGGCCTGGGAGCCTATGACAAAGCTGTTGTTAGAGGAGCGGATGGAGAAATATTAGGTACAATTTGATTAGAATCCCAGCTGGACGTGTTACACATTCTTCAAAGTGGTTCTGGGTTTTGCTGCTCCAGTATTGTTATTATCACTTTTACCCTGTGTCTGTCTTTAAACAGACTTCCTCATTCCATTGAATTCATGTGACAGTGGAACCTTTAAACTTGGCTGGTCCCACCTGCTCATCCTCTGTATTTATATGGAGTAGGCTGGGCCTGCAGAGTTGAAAGATCACATTGTCACATGATTGAAATGGAACAAGGAAGCCAGTTCAGTGCTAGGCAGTTCTCCAGACTTGCTAAAAACAGATAAAGACAGATATAGAGAAAAATAAGAGCAACTCAATATTAGAGACCTCAGAACTGTTTACAATTATTGAAAATGTCAGAAAAAGACAGGATATGTGAACAAATAATACAAAAGATTTTAAAGCTAGTTGGTGTTTAAAATGACATTTAAAGTTAGTTGAATGAATAAGCAGGGCTTTGTCTCATCCCTTCTCCCCCCCTTTACAGCCTCACGTTTCATGGCCTACCACACCCCCCTCACCAATTCAGAGGCGTTCACGGAGGCCCTGAGGAGAGCCAGGGAGCTCGCTGACAACATCACCAGGAGCATGAGGCAGATTCCAGGCACAGACCCTGACTTCCAGGTCTTCCCTTACACGTAAGAGCACCCCCAGAGTCCTCTGCCTTGCTTACAGCACCACGGTCAGCGTGCAGACAGTGTGGGCAGACTTTTAAACATGCAAACAGAATGCTTGCTTATTTAACAAGGCGGAGGCTGGGCACGAACCAGCACCCGCTTAGACGGATCTTAACCACTGTGGGAAAGAGCCGGGCTGTCTGCAATACATCTTTAAATCTTCTAATCTTTTAATAATTTTCATCTCATCTCACCGATGGGACAGAATCACACAGCGCTGTCCATTCCACTTACTTCATCAAAAGAGGTTGTGCTATTTAATTCTGGCCATTACTAAAAGAACACTGTGACCTTAAAGAGCAAAGAGCAGCCAGACTAATCCCAGGGTTTAGAGGAATGAGCCAGGAGAAAGAAGAATTATACGTCATTGCTTGATGTCGTTAAAATCTTAAATGTAGACAAAGTTAATGTAGCCAATACTTTAAGCATAGCACAGAAACGAGGACACGGTTGATCAGAGGGTAGGGGACTCTTGTTTACTCAGTGGGTGATGGAATGGGTTATCTAGCTATGATGTTTACACCAAACCACTGGGATCCTTTAAGTCCAGGCTCGTCAAAGTTCTGAGATTAACCAGGTACTATGGACTGGAATGACCTTAAATGTTGTTCTGCTCTAAATAGGCACACCTTCTCAAGTTAACCAATACAATATCAATAAAACCAGAAAATCAGGATTTGTGTTTTGCTTTCCCCTGCAGGATCACGTACGTGTATTTTGAGCAGTACCTGACGATCGTGCAGGAAGGGCTCTTCATCCTGTCGCTGTGTCTGCTCCCCACCTTCGTGGTGTGCAGTATCCTGCTGGGCATGGACATGCGCTCCGGCCTCCTCAACCTTATCACCATCATCATGATCACCGTGGATACCGTGGGGGTCATGACCCTGTGGAGCATTGACTACAATGCCGTGTCGCTCATCAACCTGGTCACGGTGAGTGAGGCCCCCTCTCCCAAGCAATACAGAACCACATTCTTTAAGCCTCCAGTTGTGGACCGTGTCTTTGTGCCATGCTTTTGGACTATTTTGCACTTCCTGGGTCATTTCACTTGAAGAGTGGAATTTCCCCGCCCCTTCAGGGGCTTCTTTCCTGTCAGTAACCTGCTGCTTCCCATGACGGACATGCTTTGTAGCCAGTAGGATGCTTTGACCTTGAAGACACTGCTGAGGCAAAATGACAAACGAGTAACAGACTAACATTGATGTGACAAAACAGAGCTTCATAGACTGCACTCATGAGCTGCTGTTAAAACAGAATGCTTGTTTATATTATAGTTGTGTAATGTTCTATGCCCAATATGACATCTAGATATTTAGAAAAATCGTTAGCTGTTGATTTTTCACACGTGATAAATAATTAGTTTTTAAAAAAAAGCAAATTTACCATGGAGTTCGATTTGTTGTGAATATGCCCTGAAGTATGTCCATCAACAACTAATGCTCATGTGTGTAGTTCTGTACCTCTACACTGCCGGAAATGAGAGGTCCTGTATCTTCTCATAGTGATGTGTACATTATACAGAATGAAAGGTACTGTATCTTCTCATAATGATTTGCACATTATACAGAATGAAAGGTACTGTATCTTCTCATAATGATTTGCACATTATACAGAATGAAAGGTACTGTATCTTCTCATAATGATTTGCACATTATACAGAATGAAAGGTACTGTATCTTCTCATAGTGATTTTCACATTATACAGAATGCTTGGCGCTGCTTTGCACCTGTTCCTTATCTCCTCCAGTTGCACCTGCATTCCATTTCACAGCCTTGGTGCTATTCCAGGATGCGGTTGTGTCTTTTCTCATGGTTTAATCTGCAAACCCCCTACATTACTCTAATCTGACTAATTAACTGTAATGGTTCCTTTAAAATGTACATAAAAAATATCTATTCTAGTTCCTTTCCGTTACATTTACATACTATGGCTAATGCATAACATGGAAGTCAGGACGCAATGTTCCTGTCATCTTGCTAGAAAATGGCGTCAGAGGAGTGGGATCGAGAGCTGGATATTTTGAGCTGCAGCCTGACCAAAATAGCTTATTAAAATGTAAACTGTACTTGAGAAGTAACTATTTGTAACTTGAACTTCTTACCTTTTTTCAATGTAATAAGTTACTGTAACTTGTAACTGTAACAGATTACTTTTTAAAAGTAACTCCACACACACACAGTGGTTAATGTATGATGTTCATAATTCATTTTGTATTAGTTACATCCTCTGTGTCTTGACTGATTTGAACTGTGTTGTTTTTCACAGGCTGTTGGCATTTCTGTGGAGTTTGTCTCTCACCTGACCCGCTCCTTTGCCATCAGCACCCAACCCACCCACTTGGAGAGAGCCAAGGAGGCCACTGCTAACATGGGCAGCGCTGTAAGTATCTCTCCTCTCTGTTCCTCTGTCTGCTAACATGGGCGGCGCTGTATGTATCTCCACTCTGTCCCCCTGTCTGCTAACATGGACACCACTGTTTGTATCTCCACTCCCTGTCCCTCTGTCTGCTAACATGGGCAGAGCTGTAAGTATCTCTCCTCTCTGTCCCTCTGTCTGCTAACATGGGCAGAGCTGTATGTATCTCCACTCCATCCCCCTGTCTGCTAACATGGGCAGTGCTGAATGTATCTCCCACCCCTGTCTCTTTGTCTGGTAACATGGGCAGTGCTCAGTGTATCTCCCCTCCCTGTCCCTCTGTCTGTCTGTCACATTAGGACTGACTGCCCCGGTGTACGACTCTGGGCTTTACAAAGCTTTGCCCCAGTGCAGTTTTTTTCTTTAAATAATAAATCTCTGTCAAAACTACAGACCTATATACAAGTCCAGGAGTGATAACCCCACTCAAAGTGAATATTATATAATATGTGTATCTATGCCCATTTGTTATTCATAGTTTCAGTTTAAGACACTGCAGCTAGTAAATTAGCTATCCAAGAGCTTACATGCAGTGTCAGGTTGCAACAGTGAAAAAGGGGCCACTTTCTTTACATTTTATTCCCCTATCCTATTGTAGACTGTTGCACCCTGACAGGCTGGTAAACTCCTATGTTTTCTGTGGAATTGCTTTATTAATCAGACATTAAGAAAATGAAAATCACCGTTTAAAAATACATATTAAACATCATATATTGGACAAAATGGCTTTTCATGTATTGTTAATTACATTAATAGACATACCATTTTAAACAGCCAGACTGAAATATTATGATAGTTTATACAAAAATGCATAGATCTGTATTGCACAATTCACATTGATACTAGTATCTCTACTCTGTATGGAAACCATATTATGTAACAAATGACAGGAAGCTTTTAGCTGTCATTCTAGATCATTCAATTCAATCCAATGGATTTGATGGAGATTCATTTGAAGACTTCTAGTCGAAATGTCATTGCACTTTTCTTCATGTATTTCTAGAATATGGTGTTGCCATTTCATAAGTAAGGGAGGTAGACTGGTCCAGTGTGAGTTAATGCAGCCTCCCCCCCCTGCCCAGGTGTTTGCGGGCGTTGCGATGACGAACCTCCCTGGCATCATAGTCCTGGCATTCGCCAAGGCGCAGCTCATCCAGATTTTCTTCTTCCGGCTCAACCTGGTCATCACATTGCTGGGGATGCTGCACGGCCTGGTCTTCCTGCCCGTGCTTCTGAGCTACCTCGGTAAGCAGCTTGTAACAAAATCTGACAACTGTTGTTACACCTTGACAGTGGTTGTAGCTACTGAAATAATCCCAGCACTCTTACAGGTTGTGTATTGGTCTCAATTGTCCTGTTTTGAAAGAAATGCCTGCTACAGTAAACATGTATTTTTATTTTCTATTTGGTACTTCACTTGTTTAGAAATCTCTGTTTGCAAGCTCCTTTAAGTTAGTGTTATACTTTGAGCATCATCCCCACCCCTTCTGGTGCTTTCCTATTGACTGACATGCTTTCTGGCAGTAAGAGGAAGCGCAAATGCAAACAGATAACCCAAGAATAAGTAAAAGAAACTGAGCGCTTCCTTAACCTGAAGTAGCACCAGATACTAAGTGTTACAATGAAAATTGTTAGCTGCAAAAAAGTTCTAAAACTACTTCTTTTCAGACAGGCATCTTGCTTATTCTATTCTATTATATTCTATTTCAACATTGTTGGACAAAAAAGGACAAGGGTCTATAAGATAGGAATTGTGCCTACAAGTGACAATCAAACATGAAATATTTCTATGGAAGCTGTTTTCACCTTTAATAGAAGTACCACAGGTATACTGGTCTACGGCCACATTGATTTTTTTCATGTAAGAAAAAAAAAAAAACATTTGAAGGTATTTTGCCTCATCCATTATATGGGAGTTTTAAAACAATATTTAAAAAAATATATTACTAAGTTTTTTTTTTTTGTCTTAAAAAAAATGTTCTAAAAATTCAAAAATAATAAATGAATGCTGTCTAACAAACAGATTTGTCTAACAATTAAAGAGAATTGCTTAGGTGAGTTCAGCATAGCCCTTATCTTTAATTGCTCAGGTGAGTTTCAGTACAGCCCTTATCTTTAATTACTCAGGTGAGTTTCAGTACAGCCCCTATCTTTAATTGAAAGATGCTGGCAGTGGGTCAATTCTTTTATAACCACACTGTAGTTACACAGTTATTTGAATGCTGTCCTTTACATTGGTTTTTCAAAACAGTTGTATATGCCATGCCTTATTTTGCAACCTGCAGTTTGGGAAACTGTTATAGACCATTGTCCTGTCCTGTAAGGAGTTTCATTGTAGTCTTTGTAGTCTTCTTATTAATGCAATTCCAGTGCTGTGTGCTGCTTCTTTGAGTGAGGGTGGATGAACAACCCTTATTAATGCAATTCCAGTGCTGTGTGCTTCTTCTTTGAATGAGGGTGGATGAATAACCCTTATTAATGCAATTCCAGTGCTGTGTGCTTCTTCTTTGAGTGAGGGTGGATGAATAACCCTTATTAATGCAATTCCAGTGCTGTGTGCTTCTTCTTTGAGTGAGGGTGGATGAATAACCCTTATTAATGCAATTCCAGTGCTGTGTGCTTCTTCTTTGAATGAGGGTGGATGAATAACCCTTATTAATGCAATTCCAGTGCTGTGTGCTTCTTCTTTGAGTGAGGGTGGATGAACAACCCTTATTAATGCAATTCCAGTGCTGTGTGCTGCTTCTTTGAGTGAGGGTGGATGAACAACCCTTATTAATGCAATTCCAGTGCTGTGTGCTTCTTCTTTGAATGAGGGTGGATGAATAACCCTTATTAATGCAATTCCAGTGCTGTGTGCTTCTTCTTTGAGTGAGGGTGGATGAATAACCCTTATTAATGCAATTCCAGTGCTGTGTGCTTCTTCTTTGAGTGAGGGTGGATGAATAACCCTTATTAATGCAATTCCAGTGCTGTGTGCTTCTTCTTTGATGAGGGTGGATGAACAACCCTTATTAATGCAATTCCAGTTTTTGCTTTGAGTGAGGGTGGAAAAACCCTTATTAATGCAATTCCAGTGCTGTGTGCTTCTTCTTTGAATGGGATGAACAACCCTTATTAATGCAATTCCAGTGCTGTGTGCTTCTTCTTTGAATGAGGGTGGATGAATAACCCTTATTAATGGAATTCCAGTGCTGTGTGCTTCTTCAATGAGGGTGGATGAATAACCCTTATTAATGCAATTCCAGTGCTGTGTGCTTCTTCTTTGAGTGAGGGTGGATGAATAACCCTTATTAATGCAATTCCAGTGCTGTGTGCTTCTTCTTTGAATGAGGGTGGATGAATAACCCTTATTAAAGCAATTCCAGTGCTGTGTGCTTCTTCTTTGAGTGAGGGTGCAGAATAACCCTTATTAATGCAATTCCAGTGCTGTGTGCTGCTTCTTTGAGTGAGGGTGGAGAACAACCCTTATTAATGCAATTCCAGTGCTGTGTGCTGCTTCTTTGAATGAGAGTGGAGAATAACCCTTATTAATGCAATTCCAGTGCTGTGTGCTGCTTCTTTGAATGAGGGTGGATGAATAACCCTTATTAATGCAATTCCAGTGCTGTGTGCTGCTTCTTTGAATGAGGGTGGATGAATAACCCTTATTAATGCAATTCCAGTGCTGTGTGCTTCTTCTTTGAGAGGGTGGATGAACAACCCTTTTTTTTTTTTTTTGCTTTCTAAAAACAGGCCCAGTTAACAAAGCCCTGCTATTGGAGCTCCAGCGCCAGGAGAGCCGGAGCAATAAGGAAATTGAGATCACTCAGATCAGTGGCAGTAACTCCTATTCAAACCATGCTTTCGAGGACCACTAGAAAGACTCCCAGTCCAACGGGCATATCAGCAGCTACCTTAATTCACAGTTGCAAGAGAACACTAAGCAACAGGCAAACTAATTAAGCCCGGAGACCTCAAAGGCCCCGGGTTGTCTGATGGATTACAACAATATATCTTCCCCATTCTGGTCCAAACTCAACTCACCACGTTTGTTCTGCGCACTCCAGCCATTTAAGGCTAAGTAGGAGGTCATGTGTTGTTCATCATTTCTGTGTATGTTCACCCAAAGTTTTATTTAATATAAACTAGACACTTGCAATAAAAAGTGTATGTCATCATAAAGTTTAAATGGACGTTACAAGAGCCCTCATTTTATGGAGCTGTGATACTGGGGCTTTTGAATTGCATGGGCCCCACTTATAGAGGCTAGAGCTGAAAGGTTATAGTGGAGTCACATGGATTCTTGTAAACCACAGACAAAGGGCCAACCAGACAAAGGTCTTCTCCATGCTTATAAAAAATGAAAATAACTCCCAGCCACAATTTTTAAGCCTCAGGGGATTTTTGAAGGTTGTGAATAACACTGCAGTAACAGTTATTAAAGCGTTTTCCATTACAATACAACAACATATTTATAGGGCTGTGCAAATACATGGAAAATCAAAGTTTTAAGTTAAGGTATTAATGAAATGGAATAAAACCGTGTTAATTACACAACACCATGGCGTCCCTGGTTTGCGTTTGTCTGAATTAAGAACAATATAACAGGGATTACTATAGAACCTGCTGAGATTAATCTAAAACCACTGCTTGTATCTGTGATTATTTGTATTAGCATTCTTTTATCCATTTTGATATAAAATTATTTTGATTTCACTTCCTGATTTTCTCATTTCCATAGCAATGATTCATCCCCGCAGTGAACTGTAGAATTGGAGTCCTGGGCCCCATCTGAAGGAGAATGAGATGCCAAAGGGCCTCCAAATCACACAATACTGAAGTGCACTGTCAGGGATTGGGAGTAAGTTGTACAGATGAAGGCAAATGAGAGAAAGGCAGCTTTGAAATTAACATATTTTTCAAAGTCTAGTTGTGAAATGAACACGTTTTCCAAAGGCTTGTTTGGGTTTCCTGTAATACCTGCCCACAGAAAACCTGAGTATTTGATATTGCACAATGAAACATGCTGGCAGCGATGAGATTACTATTGTATCTAACTGTAGCACTGAGATCTACGGACAGGGGTGCTGGGAATCTGTACTGCAAATTCTGAGCAATTTCAGGTTTTTATTTTGTAAATCTTTATCAGAACAGCCAACTTGTACAATGTAAATGGGTTGTAATTGTTTCTTTGTAAGTATTTTACAAAAATGTCAGTATTTTAAAATATAACATATAAGCTGTTATCATAAAAAATGGAATTACATGTACTGTACTACCAGAACACTAGATTATTAAACTGTCACTTTGTTTTTATAAATATCTGGGAGTTTGTTTTTTTAATCTGTTACTCTCTACCCACCGAAACTTTGCCATTCCACAAGCACACTTCCAGAGGCTGACAGCACATTAAAGTGACGCAGTCGAGCCAGAACATCATTCCGATTTATTCTTTATTCTATAGGCAGAACCTTCATTTAAAAATTAACTTAAGAATCGTTACTGATTTTGTTATGAAAATTCTTATATAGCGTCTGACCGCTGTAATTTTGGTGCGTGGGTCTCTGATAACTGGTGCATATTTTAAATGTTTGCAGATACAAAAGTCACCCCCCCCCCCCCCCCCCCCCCCCAAATTCACACACAATTGTACATTTCAGTCAGTTGTCCTTGTGATGCAATGAAGAGAACATGAGGAACTTCTATTACAAACTACAGTACTAAAGTTTAATAAAGCTAACAATGTTTTTTTAGTAAAAAAAATCCAGACGAAGACGACCTCAAAAGTGCATCCTATGACTGCGGCCATAAACATGGGTTTAAAAGTGCTTTGTATATCGGTCAGTGCAGAGACCCGGAGACTGGAATGAACGACTGCCCTTGCAACTGGCTTAGTATGGCACTGGGGGTATGTGACAGAAATACAATTAACCTTGGTTGTAAATCTCCCTCCCGAACAATAAGGGTACTAAGCGAGAACAGAGTTTTTTTGACGGGCTGACCTGACAGTTCTTTCCTGGGTCTGGAAGTCATACAGTCTGGAAAAAGGTGAGGCTCCGTTGCAAGAACGTATCGACCTGTAAGGGAAACAACGTAGCAGCCGCAGATTGTAAAGGTAGCTGCATTCGTTTACCAAGGGGTCATGCGTGAGAACACATAAGGGGGGCGGAGAATCGGAATCAGTTCCTTTGCATTGGTATGGAGCGCCATTTGTGCCAAAACTATCCAGCCATTAGTGTGTCAATTTGTTTGTCAATTTGTGAACTGATCAATTTGTCTAGCAATTCGTCCACAAATTTGTCAATTCATACAGTAATTAAAAATCGTTTCGTACACCTGCATTGACTCTCTATAGAATTTTTTTTGCCTTACTCTCTATATAACACAATGCTTTGCGTGCAGTGAGACTGAAGTCTCCATTGAAAATCAGCGGAGTCGAGTATTCTGGTAGATCGGCCTACCGTCTTTGAATTGAAAGGGAACTGGGTAACTCATAACAATATTGTGAGTTTAAATAGTTTTCCCAGAGCGTATAATGATTGCACTGGGACTGTAATGGTGGTGTAAATTTTGGTTATGTAACATATCTTTGAAGTTAATAAACTGATGAAAATGTGTTTTTAAAAAATATACATAAAAAAAAGAAATATACTGAACAGAAATATAAACACAACATGCAACAATTTCAAAGATTTTACTGAGTTACAGGTCATATAAGGAAATCAGTCAATTGAAATGAATTCATTAGGCCCTAATCTATGGATTTCACATGACTGGGAATACAGATATGCATCTGTTGGTCACAAATACCTTAAAAAAATGGTAGGTCAAAACCAGTCAGTATCTGGTGTGACCACATTTGCCTCATGCAGCGCGACACAGCTCCTTTGCATAGAGTTGATCAGGCTGTTGATTGTCCTCTGGAATGTTGTCCCACTCCTTTTCAATGGCTGTGCGAAGTTGCTGGATATTGGTGGGAATTGGAACACGCTGCCATACACGTCGATCCAGAGCATCCCAAACATGCTCAATGGGTGACATGTCTGGTGACTATGCAGGCCATGGAAGAACTGGGACATTTTCAGCTTCCAGGATTTGTGTACAGATCCTTGCGACATGGGGCCGTGCATTATCACGCTGAAACAAGAGGTGATGGCGGAGGATGAATGGCACGACAATGGGCCTCAGGATCTCGTCACGGTATCTCTATGCATTCAAATTGCCATTGATAAAATGCAATTGTGTTGGTTGTCTGTAGCTTATGCCTGCACATACCATAATCCCACCGCCACCATGGGGCAGTCTGTTCACAACATTGACATCAGCAAACTGTTCGCCCACACAACGCCATACACACTGTCTGCTATCTGCCCGGTACAGTTGAAACCGGGATTCATCCGTGAAGAGCACACTTCTCGAGCGTGCCAGTGGCCATCGAAGGTGAGCATTTGCCCACTGAAGTTGGTTACGACGCCGAACTGCAGTCAGGTCAAGACCCTGGTGAGGACAACAAGCATGCAGATGAGCTTCCCTGAGACGGTTTCTGACAGTTTTTGCAGAAATTCTTCGGTTGTGCAAACTGACAGTTTCATCAGCTGTCCAAGTGGCTGATCTCAGACGATCCCGCAGGTGAAGAAGCCGGATGTGGAGGTCCTGGGCTGGCGTGGTTACACGTGGTCTGCGGTTGTGAGGCCGGTTGGACGTACTGCCAAATTCTCTAAAACGACGTTGGAGGCGGCTTATAGTAGATTAATGAACATTCAATTCTCTGGCAACAGCTCTGATGGACATTCCTGCAGTCAGCATGCCAATTGCACGCGCCCTCAAAACTTGAGACATCTGTGGCATTGCTGTGTGACAAAACTGCACATTTTAGAGTGGCCTTTTAATGTCCCCAACACAAGGTGCACCTGTGTAATAATCATGCCGTTTAATCAGCTTCTTGATATGCCACACCTGTTAGGTGGATGGATTATCTTGGCAGAGGAGAAATGCTCACTATCAGGGATGTAAACAAATTTGTGCCCAAAATTTGAGAGAAATTAGCTTTTTGAGCATATGGAAAATTTCTGGGATCTTTTATTTCAGCTCATGAAACATGGGACCAACACTTTACATGTTGCGTCTATATTTTTGTTCAGTACAGTTAATTGGTTTTTCAATTGCCTGTTAAGTTTTACAAATAAGGACACTTTCGGTGTTTATTTTAAGTTTGTAAAATTGTGTTCACCATGGCTCGCTCTATTGCAGTTCAAAAATAGTTAGCTTCTAAATAAGAAAATAACATTGAACAGTGTGATAACAAATAGAAACAAATCTTGCAGACTTTGAACAAGCTTTATTGTAAACTGGTTGCATTTCAATAGATGTACAGTACATACACTACCGGTCAAAAGTTTTAGAACACCCCCATTTTTCCAGTTTTTGCTGAAATTTAAGGAAATCAAGCCCAGTGAATAACCTGAAATGGTACAAAGGTAAACGGTAAACTGCCAGAGGCTAAAAAAAAGTTTAGGTTACCAAAAACTGAAAAGCAATTCACTTCCTCCATAAAGTGGTTGTAAGTTTCACTCACCTGACCTTTTTATTAGTGTCAGTAGCTTGGCCAGGTTAAAACTCAAATTCCCATAGTCCCTTGCTATCACCCTCTGTTCATCCTCTCCCCCCCATTGGCTCATTCAGATATCCACTCTTCCAATCTCAGAGCTTCTTGGAAGCCAGTACCGGTATTAAAGCTGGCTGGCTAGGCCAGGGGAGACTCCCTTTTCTCTTGAGGAATCCATTTTACAAATAACAGCACATTACTTAATTACAGTGTAACTTTAACTTTATTTTAGACAAATACATACAGGTGCATCCATTTACTCTTTTGTTAAAATCTTGTATTTTGTCCAAACCTTTCTTTTTTGTTTACACTGTTACTTGTTTAAGTTTAGTTGCTGTTCAAGGCCTGTTTAGGGTTTGTTTTTGTTAGTGTGTTCAGTCACCATTTTGTTCCTGATCCTCTGATTCCTGATTCCTGATATTTTCCAAACGGCTGTTCACCATTCATCCCGGTACTACTCAACAGACTCACCGTTTTCTACGATCGCTATTTTTTCATCTACCTTCATCCATCTTTGTAATTGTTTTCCCCATATACTTATTCATTCACCTTTGTCTTTTTTGCCTGTCGGTGTGTTGGTTTTGTATTGGTGTGGTGTTTGTGTGTGTGTGTGTGTGTGTGTGGGGGGGTTTATTGGAGGCCCACCGGACACCGCATTCATTTCGCTTTAGTGTTATTCTGTTTGGATGTTTGTTTAGTTCACTTTACTTTCTTACTCACCTGTACCTTCCACCTAACTAAACGTTCCTGCAATAAGTTGTTGTCCTTATATTTCATTTATTACATTATAGTTCACAACAATAAACCATTTGTTCGTGAAATTGACACCTCTGACGTCCCTGCTTTTGCTGTCTGTCTTTCTTGTTGACTTAGTTAGTCATAGATATTGGGCCAATAGTATCTCCTTAAGGAGGACATTACAACTGCTTCTCAGCTGTGCAGCGTGATCGTTACAATGTACATTTCAGAGTTATACAAAAAGGCCTTTTTCAGGGAACAAGTAATGGGTTAATAACTTACAGCTTATCTGCAGCAATGGAAGTAAATTAAGCCTTGAAAGTTGATGCTAACAATTCCTACAGGTGTCCCAACTTTTGCTGATTACTTACAAACCCTCTGTCTGTATAAAAGCAGTGTTGGAAGAGACTGTGTTACTACACCCTCTTAACATTACTTGGACAGTACTGTACTGCAGGAAGTAGTATATTGCTCTCATAATGGCAAGAAAAAGGCAATTAACAAAGGAAGACAGACAGACAGACAGACAGACAGACCATTATAACCCTTAAAAGTGTAGGTCTTTCCTTTAGAGAAATTGCAAAGAAAGCCAAGGTGTCAGTGAGTACAGTTTCCTACACCATCAAAAGGCACTTGGAAACTGGAGGAAACTCTGACCGGAAGAGGTCTGGCAGACCCAAAGCCACAACAGAATCAGAAGACAAGTTTCTGAGAGTCAATAGCTTGCGTGATAGGCGGCTCACAGGACAACAGCTTCAAGCACAGCTTAACACTGGTCGAAGTAAGCAAGTCTCAGTTTCAACTGTCAAAAGAAGACTTCGAGCTGCAGGTATGACAGGTCAAGTGGCAGTAAGAAAGCCATTGCTAAGATGGCAAAATAAGAAAAAGAGGCCAGAGGACTACTGACGACTGGAAGAAGGTCTTATGGACTGATGAATCAAAATTTGAAATCTTCGGAAACGATGGTTCCTCGGTGTGTGACACCAACTGTCAAACATGGAGGAGGAAGAGTGATGGTCTGGGGCTCTTTTGCTGGATCCAGAGCCAGCGAATTGCACAGAGTAGCAATGACCCAAAACATACCTCCAGGCTATGTCAGAACTACCTTAGAAGAAAAGAACAAGACGGTAGGCTTCAAATCATGGAATGGCCAGCACAGTCTCCAGACTTAAACCCCATCGAGCTGGTTTGGATGAACTGGACAGAAGGGTGAAAGCAAACCAACCTACAAGTGCAACACATTTGTGGGAACTTCTGCAACAGTGTTGGCAAGAACTTTCCGAAAAATATTTGATTTCCATTGTAGAAAGAATGCCACGAGTGTGTTCGGCTGTTATATCTGCAAAAGGTGTCTACTTTGAGTCAAAAATTTAGATTAAATTGTTAAACAAAACGATTCCATGATTTCTTTTTTATCTCAAATTGTTTATTTGTTCTATGGTTTATTTTAGAGTACACTGAGACATTAAACTGCGTAAATTTAAAAAAAAAAAACTGGAAAAATGGAGGTGTTCTAAAACTTTTGACCGGTAGTGTATATGTGTGTGTATTCAACATTTGTAAAAACAAAAAACTGCATCAACCTAAAATAGTCCTGTCTTTACTGTTAACTTAACAACTATTACAGACCGCTTCGAAGCTCTGAAATACAACTAAAGGTAGCCTTATGGGGTAATTCAGGGGACTCTGTAAAAGGCACTCACCTGCTCTCCTCTCTCTCTTTCTCAGCCAGTTATCCCGAAACCATGCCGTCCTGTCCTTTCTGATCATATTCAGCTTGGGGAATGGAAGCGGCCGCGTTTCGGGTAAATGCGCTTCCGGGCGGGGGATGACTCGGCAGCTCTCCCCCCCCCGGCTGCTCCCAATAACTGTCACTGTGCTCTCACCGGTTTCTGGGCGGGGTTTGTGCGGCGCCAGGGATCCCCTCTGGCTGTACCATCTGTCAATCTCTCTTCCCTATTTAAGCTGTGCACTATTTCCTGCTCTTGTCTTTCGTTTTGTGTTGGTTTTTATACGCTACAGGAACCTCCGTGTTGGATTCTCCTCAAAATTTCTTCATTTCTCCGATGGACTGTCTACTTTTAATACAGACCTCTACTCAGCACCCAGACCCGCTGCCCCGGCATTACGGATATCAAAACACCCCTGCCAGCAAGCCCAGCCTCCGGAGCAGCTATTTTATAAGTATCGACCACTCGTCAAAACTTAAAAAAAAAAACAAACAAAAAAGAACACTGCACGAGAACAATATCGACATCCCGGCTGGAAGCGAGCATATGGGGTTGCTCAATAACAAATGTGCCTTTTTATCAGCATCCACGTTGCCTCTTCTCCCAAGCGCACTTCAGCAAACTCGCACAATCACAAGATAAGCTGCAGTTCTCGCCACAGCAGCAGTGCAGCAACCAGGAGACGTACCCGAACTCATCCTTATTCTTTATAACAATATTTCTACGACATGAACTCCCTCATTCACTCCATGTTTCAATTGCTCAATTAATATACAGTCATATGATATGGACAAACAGGTTGCTTTTGCATTACTTCGTCAGCATTCACCACTCCAAACATGGCCGTTGTCTCCGGGCTCAGCACTTCCAGTCTCCACAGCTAACATTCCGACCTGCAACTGGGCATTGGCCTTCTCATGGCCACAGCAAATGCCTGTAGTCAGAAATTAAGTCCAGCCCCCATATGGTTTTTACTTTTGATATTTATGCAACATTGATGGCTAGATTCTCAAAGCTAGATGCTCAAAGCTATTTTCCTCATTTTATTTTCTGAAAAGGAACATTTTTTCAATTACAGTTCTAATTTAGACAGACTGTAACAAATGGGTTCACACATTCTATTTTAGTGAACTGCCAGTTTTAACTTTCACTCATATTTTGATTTTACCCCAGCAAAGCCGAATTTCCCTTGCTCCCCTATTCACTTAGCAGCTCCAGCAACGCCTTGTCAGCAATAATGCTTGTTTAAATGGCACAGACAATAGCTCCAGCATCTTTGCAATTCCTCCTTCAGCCTCTCATACCAATCTTCACCTTTCCTCATTACATCTTCTCTTTCAGTGGCTCCTTGCTTGCCACAGCCCAGGCAGTTCGGGTACCGCCCTCATCTATCCATTCCACAGTACAACCCGGTTACTGCATCTGCTTCAGGCTCCAATCAGCAGCCACCATCCGACGTACTTACTCTCACAGTTGATCCGAGGGCAAGTAATAGAAGATAGTCCGTTCCATACACACCCGCGGTCAGACACAGATTCACTCACCACCATCCTGCAGTCACAAATGCTCATACGTTCTGCACTACCCCGCAGTCACAAATGCTCATATGCTCTGCACTGTCACCAGGCGCAAATGCTCATACGCTCTTCTCCGTCCCGCAGCAACAAATGTTCATACGCTATGCACCGTCCTGCAGCAACAAATGCTCATTGCTGTCAAAGATTCACTCCTCTCTCTGCCCCAGCTCTACTTTAACCAGGTATCTCGCAGCCAAGAGCTCTCCTTCCCTCAGATCCTATTCTCAGACCACTCAGGTTCTATTATCTCTAGACACTGGTTCTCTTCCCACCTCTCCTCCCTCCTGACAAGAGCCAGATTTCCTTCTCAGTCCTATTCTCCTCATTCCTTCCAGATTGGAGCTGCCATGTCAGCTGCACAAGCAGGGGTTAATAAACACAGTATTAAATCCCTGGGACGTGGTCTTCTGCCGTAGAGACCTATATCAGAACAACTTCTTTGGATGGAGTGGGGGCGCCCTCTTCGCCAGGTCCACCAGAGGTTTCCTCCTGCTAGTGGGGGGGTGGGGTTCCTCTCCACAGCGTGGACGGCCTCCAATCCATAGCCTGGCCCTACTAACCTCTCTATGTCCTTTTTGTTTTCCAGTTCGCGTTTATGTGTGTGGCATGCGGTTCTTTCCTGTCCCACGGGTGCGGTTCTGTGGGGATCCTCAGTGAGGCTCTAATCTATACACCTTTCTCCTAACCCTCTCCCCTTTTCCTCCAGGTCCCGCGGGTGCACGGCCCTCACTTCGGGACTCGCGCCTGATGGGGATCAATGCTCCTTGGGGATCGTTGCTAGACAGTAATCTTCAAGTCATGCCACAAATTTTCGATTGAATTTAGGTCGGGGTTCTGACTGGGCCACTCAAGGACATTTAACTTTTTGTTCCTTAGCCACTCCAGTGTAGCTCTGGCTGTCTGCTTTGGGTCATTGTCATGCTGAAAAGTAAACTTCCATCCCAGTTTCAGCTTTCTTGCAGAGGGCAGCAGGTTTTCCTCAAGGACTTCTCTGTACTTTGCTCCATTCATTTTCCCTTCTATCCTGACAAGTGCCCCAGTCCCTGCTGATGAGAAACATCCCCATAACATGATGCTGCCACAATCATGCTTCACAGTAGGGATGATGTTATTTGGATGATGAGCTGTGTTAGGTTTGTGCCCAACATAATGCTTGCATTTAGACCGAAAAGTTACATTTTAGTTTAGTCAGACCACAAAACTTTTTGCCACATGGCTACAGAATCTCCTGAGTGTTTTCTTGCACATTTCAGATGGGATTCAAGGTGGGCTTTCTTGAGTAATGGCTTCCTTCTTGCCACCCTACCATACAGGCCAGATTTGTGGAGTGCTTGGAATATTGTTGTCACATGCACACTTTGACCAGCCATAAAAGCCTGTAGCTCTTGCAAAGTTGCCATTGGTAGCCTCTCTGATCAGTCTCCTCCTTGCTCGGTCATCCAGTTTGGAGGGACGGCCTGATCTAGGTCTTGGTGGTGCCATACACCTACCACTTCTTAATAATCGTCTTGACCGTGCTCCAAGGGATATTCAATGCCTTTGATATTTTTTTTAATACCCATCCCCTGATGTGTGCCTTTCAACAACTTTGTCCTGGAGTTCTTTTGAAAGTGCATGGTGCTCATGGTTGAGTCTTTGCTTTGAAATGGACTACCCAGCAAAGGGAACCTTCAGGAACTGCTGAATTTATCCTGAAATCACGTGAATCACTACAATTTAACACGAGTGGAGGCCACTTAACGTGGTGTGTGATTTTGAAGGTGACTGGTTACACCTGAGCTAATTTAGGATTGCTATTACAAGGGGGTGGACACTTATCCAATCAAGCTATTTCAGTTTTTATTTTTTTCTGGTCAGAAGTCAAAAAGCCATACCTCCGACGTGGAAACAAGGCCAAGCGACTCAACTATGCACAAAAACACAGG
The DNA here is from genome assembly GCF_017654505.1 of Polyodon spathula. Classification (NCBI taxonomy): domain Eukaryota; kingdom Metazoa; phylum Chordata; class Actinopteri; order Acipenseriformes; family Polyodontidae; genus Polyodon; species Polyodon spathula. The sequence goes on along the minus strand of NC_054564.1, from coordinate 3,763,010 downwards.
AACTGGGGTGCAGAAAAATGGCAGCAGGTGCTCTGGACTGATGAGTCAAAATTTGAAATATTTGGCTGTAGCAGAAGGCAGTTTGTTTGCCGAAGGGCTGGACAGCGGTACACGAATGAGTGTCTGCAGGCAACAGTGAAGCATGGTGGCGGTTCCTTGCAAGTTTGGGGCTGCATTTCTGCAAATGGAGTTGGGGATTTGGTCAGAATTAATGGTCTCCTCAATGCTGAGACGTACAGGCAGATACTTATCCATCATGCAATACCATCAGGGAGGCATCTGATTGGCCCCAAATTTATTCTGCAGCATGACAACGACCCCAAACATACATGGAAAGTCATTAAGAACTATCTTCAGCGTAAAGAAGAACAAGGAGTCCTGGAAGTGATAGTATGGCCCCCACAGAGCCCTGATCTCAACATCGTTGAGTCTGTCTGGGATTACATGAAGAGAGAGAAGCAACTGAGGCTGCCTGAATCCACAGAAGAACTGTGGTTAGTTCTCCAAGATGTTTGGGCCAACCTACCTGCTGAGTTCCTTCAAAAACTGTGTGCAAGTGTACCTAGAAGAATTGATGCTGTTTTGAAGGCAAAGGGTGGTCATAACAAATATTGATTTGATGTAAATTTTTCTTCTGTTCACTCACTTTGTATTTTGTTAATTGATAAATATAAACTATTAACATGTCTATTTTTGAAAGCATTCTTACTTTACAGCATTTTTTCACACCTGCCTAAAACTTTTGCACAGTACTGTATGTAAGACCTAGGTGATGCATGTGTGTCAAGAACAACTGCAGGTTTCCACTTATCAACAAGCCTAGTTTGTAGTCGTCTCCCTTCTGAATGATGGCTAACTCCTGTGCGTGCCTATCATGGAAGTGCTTCTGGGTCAATCTTCTGCTCAACTTGGATTTTAATCTGCATTCCATAAATAATTGTGCAGGGCAAATTCAATTCCATCCAGAGGTGTGCTCCTGCACTGTAATAGAGCAATGTAAGGATCTGCACCATTTTCTTGGTCTTTCTTCAGTAAGTTTTTTATTGTCTGAACAGTCCTTTCTGTTTGACTGTTGGATTGTGGGAAAACAGGACTAGATGTGAAGTGTTTGAATTACCAGTTGCCTGCAAACCTTTTGAACTCTGAGCTTGAAAACTGAGGTCCATTATCAGAAATGACCATGTCTGGAAAACATTGACTTCATGGCTATGATGATGGTCTTGCTTGTATTCCTGAGTTTTGATATTTCTGTGAATTTAGAATAATAATCCACACACCACATAATCAGATCTGTTGGACTGAAAGAGGTCAACTCCTATTTTTGCCCAAGGTCTGTCAGGTATGGCATAAGGTAGTAGAGGTTCTTTAGCATTGCTGTTTTTGTTTGCGTTGCAAAAAGCACATTGTTAAACTATATCTTCAATCTGCTTGGACTTCCCAGGGCAATACAGAATAGCCTGTGTTTTCTGTTTACATTTTACTATGCCTAGGTGGGCTTCATGTATTTTCTGAAGCATCTCAAAAAAATTAAGCAGGTTAATTAGACATGATCTCCCTTTCCTAAAACCATGTTGACTGTCTCCCAGGACACTGTTACCATAAAGGTAATTTTCCATTTTAGAACTTATTATAGTTATGTTTCTTTATTTAAATGTATCTTTCAACAAAGACTAATTAAACAAACATGTACATTTCATATTGTTAGCCCTGGATTAGTCCTCTTGTAGCTTGGAGAGAGTTCAGCAAAGAGCAATATAACACTGACACCAAAAGACCAAGGGTTGTGAGATAGTCAATTTTATTTGTTGACAAAATTCCTATGCAAGTTGTTTCCCTTCAGTGGAACCACAATAAGGCATATCTGCAGAAATGAACTTGTCTATTGCCACATTCTTATGAGATCATTCTCGTGAGAAGTTTAAAAACAGCGCTCACTAAAGAAGAGATGCAAAGTATGAAAAGGCACAAGTGGCCTACAAAGGTTTTGATACACATTGAAAAAAGAAGACTGTCACAACAAACAAGTCTGTATCTAGAAAACACCTACACGTTCTCTGCCCAACAAACTCATGCACACTCATAACATTAAATGTATCCATGTATAGCATATACAAAACACTACACCTGCTGAAGGTCAGCATCTGTCACGGCAGCGACGACAAAGAAAACAGCCCTTTTGTGCTTTACGTTTCTTTCGATGGAGTTAAACTAGACACCTATATTTAAAAAAAAAAAAAGGTACTTTTTTCAGCCGTTTACCTACCAGTTACTGTACCAGTAATATTTTTAAATTGGGGAATGCATTTCTCAACATATACTCGGGAGTGTACAGCAGCAGAAAAGGAGTTTCTCTTCTAAACATCACAGTGTATCCAGTCCACACTCCCTCCTGCAACAATGCTGGTTTCCTGTTCCCACTGTACAGCACTTATTTCAACCAGAACAGCAGCTTTGTTGCAGGAGGGAGTTTGAACCGGATACACAGCAATGTTACAAGAAGGAAAAAAAAAAAATTCTCCTTGAGATTGTTGCCAAGAAAAAGTAGTTATGTAATGGATAGCAGTTACACTAATGAACTTACGTATGACGTGCGAATAAAAATATTACAACAGTCGCAATTATGTAAAATATACTGCTGGGATACGGACAACACAGGATTCAGCAAAGGTAAAATAATGTGTCTTGTATACACTGCAGAGAGCTTTTCAGGTACAAATGCATCAAATGGCACAGAATTGACAGCAAAGAGCAGTCAAGTGTAATGGCCTCATTATCCCTCCCAATACATCAGCATTGCTGCCACAGGCGCATCATCAGGGGGCCACTGGCATAGACTGCAGTAGACTATTTATTGGCATCACCACCTCATCCTCCTCCTTACAGACATTTGAAACTTGCTGCTAAAACATCAACATACAGGATTTACTGAATATTCTAGTAGCAGTGTAGCTTGTACAGCAGTGTTTCACAAACTTATTTATTTGCATTTCTATCCAATTCCCTTGGTTTCCATTCTGCCAGCCTCCATCCCCACTTCATAACAAAACACACTGTATTTATATGTACAAATATAAGAATTTTGTACAATCTTGCAGGACATTTCCTCAGCTAAGCAATCTTCCAAAACTTTCGTATTAACACAGGCCAGAATGGTTCACAGAATTCTTCCATGTAGCTCTCTGGAAGCTGTTGTCTTTGTGGTTAGAGTCAGAGATCGAGGTGATAGATAGACTCTGACAGAGGTGCAGAGATTGCACGGTGCTGGGTAAAAGTTACAGAAGTCTAAAGTGAAGTCTTCCTGTTCATTTAGCTGCACTGCCCCCTGGTGTCAGTGCCCTTAAGCTCAGGCTGGTGGTGTGGGAGTGGAGCTATCGAAATGCAGGGTCTCAGCATAGCGGATCCTTTGTGGGCCTTTTTGATCCCTCATCCTCATTGTCTGTTTCCTGAAATATTGCAAAGGATATCTTACAAGGGGATGTTAGTTAGAGAAGAATCCGCAACAATTAACAACACTTCAGTTCTAGAACCAGCTGGGGAATAAAACTCATTTCACTGAGATCCATCACTGCACCCTGCACCCGAATCAATGCTCCCTTCTACAACACCACAAAATTCCCTGTTGGACTAATTTATGATCCAATAATATGCTTAAATAAACAAAACTACAAACTGTTCTACAAATTGAAAAAAACGAACACATTATAAATAGGGGTGTAATGTTACACTAGAAATCGGCATGTGCAGGTTACAATAGGATGTGTACTCGGGCATGTTTTTGTATTGAACATTTTAATGCTATAGTGCTATTTTAGATGCTACATTAATGTATTATATAATGTGGTGTTATCATACTGGACGCTCCAATTTCTTAGGAACTATGCAAGCCATTTATTTTAGTGGACTGAAAATTTCACGTTTAATATTTCTTAATGTAGCGACTTTTAATTCTAGTTTTTCATCTGCACATGTTTTTTGCATTATACACTATCTTTAAAGTTGAATGTTTATTTTGTGAAAATACTGGAAATGATAAAGCAGTGGACATGCTGCAGCAACGGGACACAATGCAGCAATTGCATTGCACCAGCCAACAAATACGTTAACTGACCTCGGCAGAATCTGGTACTTCAGAAACCTCAAAAACACACACAATAAAAACAGAGTGAAAACGTAGAGGAATATCGTACCTCTTGGGTGCCGTCCCCATACATTTCCAGAGGATTGTGTAGAGCCCCAGTAACAAGGCAATGAACACAGCTGCTGCTATACCACCTGAGGAAACCCAGGGCACATGATTATAGCATTACAGTCTATTACAAACACTCCCAGGACCACTGTTGGTTTCACCGGCCCCAATTAGCACCAATACTACCTTATCTTACCTTCGTTAAAGTAGTCAAAGATCAGTGCTAACCAGGGTCTGTAAAACCAGCTTTTATACATTGTGTGCAGAGAAAACAAGTGCTTGTGCTCTATGATTGTTCTTGTAATCACACAAGAGTCTCAGCATCATTATACAAGGTAAACTGCACAGCTGCTTACAGGGCTCTCCACCAATCACTGGAAGTATTACAGAACCCTGCAGTTTCCTTTCATGTGTCCTGTGTTGTCTCTACTGCATTTTTAGACATTGCCAACTTCCATTTTACATGGGTAATAAATCAAATGGCGAAGACATTTCTCAACGTCTTAGAAATGCATCTGCGGTCGTGAACACTTTAGAATTTAAAACACTAAAAGTGTACACGTTCAACCTTGGAAAAATATTTTAAAAGGAACAGATGCACGAGAGTATTTTACTGATCTAAAGTATGGCGGCTCTAGTACCACCTGGTTTTTTTTTTTTTTTTTTTTGGGGGGGGGGGGGGCGAGTGTTCAATTATACAGTAATCATAGCAATAATACACATTTCAAAATAACATTTTTACAAATTTATAAATTATAAATTTGCTTTTGGTTTACTTGATAGTCTGGAAAACCGCACTTCATAATGCAGGGACCCAATGAGAGGTGATTGTGTTTAAGATTCCGTGACAGTTCTGTTCCCGCCGCACTGAACCCTGTTCAGTACACAATGAATGGGTTTGTGGTGTGAGAAGAGAGACTGGACGATTGTGCAGGGGCATCATCATCTAGAAACCCAAAACTTTGGAAACATGAAGAAAGTTATTTGAAAATTGGATTTACATTTGTTGGCACTGCAGATGAACCTCGTCCTCTGTGTGCCGTCTGTGGACATGTCCACGTTAACGATAGTCTGTTTATTAAAAAGTGCAGCCTGAGAAATGTGCGTTTTAAAGTTTATAGCTTTCTATAGTCAGGAACACATACAATAACATCATAAACGTCATTTATTCAACACAAGATGCATTGTATTTTCAATTTAGCCGACTGGCTAATTTCCATTGATAGTCCCTGGATAGACATCGGTGACAACTATAAACTAATACCCCTACTGCTCCTCTTCCAACTCCTAAACTATTGAATTAATGCTACAATTACAATCATAAATTACACCGTGTAATAATTTTTTTTTTTTTTTTGTTCCTGGGTAGTAAGTGTTATTTCCTAATTGCTTATGCCTCAAAAGTATAGAAAACGGCTATTATTCCTCACAAACTTTGCTTTTGTGACCAGGACAGTGATATTTTGAAATTTACCTATTTTCCAGAACATAGATTCAGTGCTGAGTAAACTTGGAGTAACTTCTAGAACTTTCTAGAACTCCAGTAATATAAACAGTAGTATAAATACAGGGGTCTTAAGCCCACCAGTTCAGTTTAGCTCCAGCTGCCTAAGTGGATACATATCTGCATTTTTCTGAGATGGCATCAAGAGGCTGCAAGCATCCGGCAGATGTATTTTGCTATGTCTGCGGCCAATTTATCGAAAAAGTACTCTGTGGAAGCATCTGCTAAGATGTGCGAGGCCTACAAGGCATATTTCGGCATGCCTGTCGGGGATCAAGACAAACCCTGGGCACCTCATTGCACCTGCGAGCACTGCAAAAAAAACTCTGAAAGGTAAGATGGACAATTGTTGCTCGGAATTTTATGTTATAAAATTTGTTAATTTTTTAAATTGTAAAAGTTTTTTTAATTTTAAAATATTTTACAATTTTCAATGTTATTGAAAAAATACATCATATATGAAAAATGTTGCGAGAATCTCTTACACATTTAGTCATGGGTGAAATAAATGTATTTTTGTAGGATGGTACAGAGGGGAAAAGAGAGCCATGAAGTTCGCTATCCCAAGAATTTGGCGGGAACCCACTGACCACTCAAGCAACTGCTACTTCTGCATGGTGGACACTTCCAAACATCGGACTGGCAAGAATGCACCTGCTATCACGTATCCGGACCTTCCTTCATCCATCGCCCCGGTGCCACACTGCCATGAGCTCCCCGTACCCACTCCTCCGGAGAGAGCAGCCGTCTTTAGAAGAGAGCAGCAAGTCAGAGAGCGAGGAAGACGTTGTAGATCCAGATGACAATTTCAGAGGTGGAGCGGAGGAGAGAAACCCATACTACCCCAACCAAAAAGACCTCAACGACTTGATTAGAGATCTTGGTCTCACCAAGTCCAATGCCAAGCTTTTGACGTCTAGGCTCAAACAGTGGAACTTGTTGGATAAAAGTATGCAAGTCGCAGATCAGAGGAAGTGTCACCAACCCTTTTCCAGCTTCACCCGTCAAGATGGGCTCTGCTTCTGCCACAATGTGACTGACCAGTCTGTTCGTGGCAATCGGAATCGCCTGTAACCAGAATGAGTGGCGCCTCTTCCTTGACAGCTCATCCAGGAGCCTCAAAGCCGTGCTGCTCCATAATAGTAACAAGTACCCGTCTCTTCCCCTGGCTCACTCACTGCACCTCAAACAGGATTACAACAGCATCAAGACCTTGCTGGATGCCTTTAAGTATGATGAGTACGGCTGGGAGGTCATAGGTTCTCTGTGGGGAGGAACAACGTCAAGTGGGAGCCACTGGTGGACCCCCGGAAGATGCGGATGCCACCACTGCACATCAAATTGGGCCTTATGAAACAATTTGTCAGAGCTCTAGATAAGGGTCGGCAGCCTTCTAGTACCTTCAAGACTTCTTCCCTAAGCTATCTAGGTATCAAAGGTCAAAGCCGGTGTCTTCGTCGGACCACAGATAAAGAAGATCCTGGAGTGCAATGAATTCCCCAAGAAGCTCACTAGTAAGGAGAAAGTGGCTTGGAACAGCTTTGTCGCAGTGGTTCGGGGCTTCCTGGGCAATCACAAGGCCGGAAACTAGGTGGAGCTGGTTGAGACTCTGGTAAAGAACTACGGCACAATGGGCTGTAGGATGTCCCTCAAAGTCCATATCCTTGATGCTCATCTTGATAAATTCAAGGAGAACATGGGAGCATACTCGGAGGAGCAAGGCGAGCGCTTCCACCAGGATATACTGGACTTTGAACGCCGCTACCAAGGACAGTATAACGAGAACACGATGGGAGACTACATTTGGGGGCTGATTCGTGAAAGTGATTTAAATCGTAAATCTCGAAAAACTACTCGCTTCTAAATCTTTTGTAGTCATTTTTGTATTACTTTAGTATAAATACATGTTAATTTGGATTCATATGTTGTTTTTTTCTGACTTTATGTGAACAAAAAGACACACATTTGCCTGTTTTCTCATTGGAAATAGGTCAATTTCAAAATATCACTGTCCTGGTCACAAAAGCAAAGTTTGTGGGGAATAATAGCCATTTTCTTGACTTTTGAGGCATAAGCAATTAGGAAATAACACTTACTACCCAGGAACCAAAAAAAAAAAAAATTGTTACACAGTGTATTCTTTGACAACACTGATCCAGAACGATGACGAATGTAATGTCCTGTGGCGTGTTCTCAGGGTTTGACAACACTGATCCAGAACGATGACGAATGTAATGTCCTGTGGCGTGTTCTCAGGGTTTGACAACACTGATCCAGAACGATGACGAATGTAATGTCCTGTGGCGTGTTCTCAGGGTTTGACAACACTGATCCAGAACGATGACGAATGTAACGTCCTGTGGCGTGTTCTCAGGGTTTGACAACACTGATCCAGAACGATGACGAATGTAACGTCCTGTGGCGTGTTCTCAGGGTTTGACAACACTGATCCAGAACGATGACGAATGTAATGTCCTGTGGCGTGTTCTCAGGGTTCTATCACAGGCGAGTGGCAGCAGCTCGTTTTCTTGCTCAGGCATCAAGTTTAGCTCCATTATTGATTCAGGATTTTCGAAAGCAAAAGGATCTTTCACCCAAAGCTTTTCCTTCAGATTTTCAAACCCCTCTACAGGAAAGTAGCGACTAAAACTGTCAGACAGAGCAGCGAGATGTAACTCTGACACTTTTAATGTCATTCACTTTTTCTTCACTGATGCTGTTCTCCTCAGTGTGTTGTATCAGTGTTGGGAACATGTAGTAGCTGGGACGATTACTTTTTAGTCGTGCTTGTCACAGTACTAACGACTTTTGGAATGCCTGTATATGCTCGCAGTGTAGGAATAAATCATTGCCTCTTCCTTGTAACTTCAAATTGAGTTTGTTTAAAATTGAGAAAATGTCAGCAAGATATGACAACTTTATTAACCAATTGGCATTGTTAAACAAATTTGCCAAGTTAGACTGTTTCTCTACCAGAAAAATGTGAATCTCATTCCTGAGTTGGTACACCCTTGTTAGTACTCTGCCCCTCGACAGCCACCGTACTTCAGTGTGAAACAGTAAATGAGTGTGCTCCGCTCCCATTTCTGAGCATCTCCACTCAGCCAAGCCCTTGAATCCCCCACCCGCGGAGTCCAGCAGCTCCACTCCACAACTCACAGCCAGCCCAGCCCGACAGGCTCCACTCAAGTCTGTCCAAACAATCAGATGATTCCACCAAACTCGGATCCACACCCTCCCTGACTTTAGAATCATGCTGGTAGGGACCGGGGTTAAGCTTTACATCTCCCGCAAGTAAGATCATAAAAAGAACAGCTGACAAGCTCCTTCTCTCTCTTAAGGTCAAGTTAGGAATTTGATATTTTTTTTTTTTTTTTACCAGCCCAGAACTGCTCGTCCATTCTTTAGTACGGAGGTGTAGCCAACATACTGTCCAAAACCACCGAAGATAAAGACTTCTATTCAGGATGCATTCCTTGTTTTCAAACATTCCGTTTTTGATGTATACTTTGTTGTGAAAAAGTAACTTTTGTCCCATAAAACTGGAGATCCCTCAGTGTATAGGGGTAACACAAACAGCAATAAAATAAAACTAAATATGTATATCACAGGCCATTGTCCGAGCTTGTTACTAAATAAACGTGCAAATCTAAACAAAAAAAAAATTGCAAGGGTAATTCTATTAAAAAACTAAATACACTGAGCGGCAAAGCAGCGTCCGTCGTACTGCTCACCATTGCTCCTTCTTCCCAAGCACCAGCAGACTGCAGGTTTCTTCTCACCAGTAATATATATATATATTCTGAATTGGATTTTTTTGTTCTTGGTATTGTTGCAAATCTTTCTTAATTTAACAGCATAGTGCTATACGTACGGCTCTCTCTACATATATTAGAGCTCATCTTTCTGAGAAGGATAAAGTTCCATCTTTTTTAGACAACAGAATTATAATTCCACACCTATCAGAATTATTGACATTTATCTTAAGAGAAACTAGCACCAAAAGTAAAAAGAAAAAATTGCTAAGGTGGAGAGAGTCAAAAAAGGTCTTCGACTCCTGGTTTAAATCATTAAATTATAGCCCATGCTAACAAGCCCCGGGGCAGAGAATGCTCACCTGGGACTATCCCGTTACCCCGCTCTGTCACACCTCTGCCCCTCGTGGATTCTGTTGAGTCTGGAATAAGGAATGAGAAAACCAGCAATGAGACAGTACAGCAAATATTCAAGCAGGGGGAAAAATACATACAAAAACTAAAACAAAGTCATACTGGGGCAGGAAGGTTGAACTCAAGCCATGTCTACTTTTGTAAAGAGGTTTCCAATTAAAACAGTTGTGCACCTCACTGCAAGTGCAAACAATTGACTTTAGGAGCACAATCTTGCTGACAATCCCAGCAACTGCTTGTGAGCCAATGACATGCAAGTGTAGGAACTGGAACACGTATTTACTGCTTTTCTGCTGGGTAACAAACCGAAATGAAAAGAGCACAGGTTGTCGGTAATCACTGCAGCACTTAGAAGTTTACAAAAAAAGGACACCGATAAAACTGACCTGTTTCTTGTAACATCTTAGGGTAAGTAGCGGGGTTCCAACAAAATATAGCGTTACACGTCCCCAGTTGCTGCTACAACTGTTTAAATACCAGGGCTGGTAAGAATCGCTCCCGCTACATGGACAATCTTTACAAAATCAGGTTTTCTACAACTAAGCAAGCAATAAGCCAAAAGGAAAGCACTGAAATCAAGAAGCATAAAGAAAGTAATTATGAAAAAAATGAAGACGAACATTTAGGAGTTGAGACTTCATCTGGCTCATTATGAAAATAGTAATGTTCTGCCTTGTTTCCCAGACTTGCAGATAAAACAGCAGCTTTATTTGTTGAAAATTCAATATTTCATTTACATTATATCCAGTCTCACAGTGATAGTTCGCAAGATAGCCGGTGTTTGTCTGCTGTGACTTCAGTCTTTCCAGGACTCGTTGGCATCACTCAGCAAGATTAGCGCTGGCTTGGGAGTCTACAAGTGACAACTCTCTGAGAAGGACAGTTATTATTTTGTATTATGAATATTGTTTTAATTGTGTTTATTATTAGGATTAGGGATGGTAATTTCGAATAGTTTCCTATTAGAATGCACAGGGTGCAACATTTCCACATATTTGATTACCTGAACTCTAGTCTCTGCTCTTGCGCTCCCAAGAATAAAAGGCAAATGTGTTTGTGTACTACAAGCAGACAGTGTAATAGTGTAAATCAGTACTGTTTAGCTGGGTTCACAAAGTGTACAAACAAAGTCTAACCCTATATATTTCTTTGTTGAATACTCTGTTTCTTTCAGCATAGGTTTTTCCTTTTGTTTACTGAATTAAAATACAGATCTCAACGAGCAGCAATGTCACTTCCAATTAAAGCAAGAGTAGCATAATATTGCACAAACAACCAAATAATTTACTGTAGTGTATTCAGAACAAAATAACACCTATCATATAGCAACCCAAATATTCTACATCTGTTTAATTCTAACAAATAACATTTACAGAATAATCTGAAGTGTTTATATTGTAACCTGGCCAAAACAATTGAAAATACATTCCAACATTACAATAGCATAACATTTCTACCAATTACAACTAGCCATCAAGTACTGACCTCAGATGAATCGAAGTGAAGTTACTTTGTTTATTCAATAACCTGTAAGTAACTCAAAACAAGGAACATTCCTGGTTGTACTTTTAATGGTTAGTGCAAATGTTGATGTTCACAAAAATGTCAACAGTAGACATTTTACATTGAGAACTGCAGTCCAGAGTTTAAAAACAACTCAAAAGTATCTTGCCTTTTCTTATTAATCAGCTTAAATTTTAAGTCTGCTTAAAATGTAGCAATATGCTATTGAAATAGTTTTTTGTTTTTGTTTTCGTGTAATCGTGTATTTGACTACATTTGACTAATTAAGATTATTATAATTCAGTTTCAGTGTTTCTGTGACCATATGGTAACAGCTTGGTTACAGGGTTGCTTGTGAAAACATGAGTATCATTTGAACACACACAAGTTGAAATCTTAACAGTATTTTCATTTTCTGAAAAGCACACAGATGTGTGCATGTTAAATGGATGAAGCGACGTATACTGTGTCACTTTTTCTTTTGAGAGACGTGGGCTTCGGTCTTCGGTTACCTTACAGTCAGAAACACAGTGGAAAAAAAAGCCATCATGACAAAAAATATATAATTAATATATATTGGGCCAGATAAAACTGATCCGGGCCAGTAAAAACACAAGCTCGGTGGCCCAAGGGGCCAGCAGTTAAAAATGTAAACACAGAGCCCTGACAACGCACCTGTAATTTTTCTTTTCATTAACATCCTGACAATGCTTTACACTTTCAAAGCTCTTTTCAAAATGGCTGCTCTACAGAGTTTAAGGGTTATTGCCCACATTGTCAAACAGGTAACACAGCAACAACTCCCCAGTAATGTTGTTGAAGCTGACACCCTGGTATCCTTCAAGAAGCTGCTTGATGAGATTCTGGGATCAATAAGCTACTAACAACCAAATGAGCAAGATGGGCCGAATGGCCTCCTCTCGTTTGTAAACTTTCTTATATTCTTCTTATGATGTGGTACGGAACAGAAAAGGCAGAGCACTTGTTATGTGTGTTTTTTTGTTTTTTTTTATAAATACTTGATTAACTGATTTAGAGGACAGATCTCAAACCTCAATGCACTACTTTCTTTTCTTTTGAGAGACGTGGGTTATCTTGGGTTACCCTACAGTCAGAAACACAGTGAAAAAAAAGCCAAGTAGACAGCTTTGAAAACAGACGAGTTATAAATATAAAAAGTTGTCAGGATGTTAATAAAAATAAAAAAATTACATGCACATTATTTAAACAGTTGTAACAACACACAGGGAGGTATAACGTTTGTTTGGTGTGGATATCAATGAAATCTAAGCTCGACAACCTTCTCTCTTTTTTCAAAACCTCAACCTACCTTAACACTAATTTGTTCCATTCAAGAGATACCTGGTGTACAATCAAACCCAATTTCAGCTTTCCTAAGCCTTTCCAAAACAAAGTGTCGTACTTTTCAGTCTGCAGTATGTCACCTTTTCAATTCCGGCCTTAATAGCTTCCACATGATCTCGCAACACACCTCCATACCTTGCAAGCAATTGAACTAAATCCCCAAAAATTACCATCGTGAGGCCTGTAACTTCTTGTCTAAACTTCTCAAAAGCTAAACCCTCACACCGAAGTACAGCAAAATATTTAAGATGTCCTGCATCCGGCACCATGTTGGCGACCCTTTACTAACCATTACTCAAGTTCATACTCACTCGCTAAAGTGAAGAGAGCTTGTGAACCCAGTTTTACAGCAAATGAAGATTAGGAATTTGGCTAGAAAAGCAAAAATAAGAAAAGGAGGCAAGAGCTGAGCATCTGCCAAGATCGCTGATTTGTGTTGACAAAGAACCATGATTTTAATACTTGCCTTCCTTTGCTTTCTCTAGGCAAAAACTGTTATTCTAAATTAACAACAGGACTGAAAAACATCAAACAGAATCCATCATTTGTGGCCAAGTAGCCGGATCTGCCTTGTCAAAGTCAAAATTCTGCCCCATGCTTTCAATAATTAAAAAACTGCTTTCAGAGTCCACATCCATAAAAGATGCATGAGTAACAAACAGACATCTTTCTGCATCACAAATAAGGTGTTCTTTGAAACCAGCTGTGACAGAATACATCAAGTGCTAGATTTGTCAGCAGAGGCACTGGGCAGTGGAAATGAAGTGCCTGACCACTCCTTGCATGCAACACGAGGACACAGCCACCTTTCATCCTGCACACTCACCATTGCGGATTCCTCTGGAGCCAAACACTTGCTGGACGAGATCCTGAGGAACGTTCTAGAAAACAGGAAGCAGGGTTAAAATACTGGGGGTCATTTGTTGCGATATGCGTAAATTCTATTGGTTTAGACAATTACTGTATAGCATTATATCACAGTGCCAAAGGTATGATCTTTACAATGCCCAGATAATGTAAGACACACATGCAAAGAAATTATATTTTTGAATGGATTCCCTGAAAACGGATCTACCATTCAATACATCGCTAGCCACTATAAAACCCTACCACTGTGCCTCTAGATCAGCGTTTCTCAAATGCGGCCGCCAGCGGGATTTTGTGCGGCCACAGCAGCTCCCAAGCAACTCCTCTTAATCAACCTTTACCTTAATCAATGCCGCTATCCAGCTTTCATTCAATGCAGTTCACACTGCTTGCATTCAGATTCCTCAAACTGTTTCTACGTTAAGTCAGTATAAATCGCATGTCGAGTGGCCAAGCTTTCATTCCAATCAGATTTTATTTTGGCATGCGTCACAAATTTCCTCCCATTTCGCTTTCTGTTAGAGTTATGCTCATTGGTTGATGACTTTAGTAGTGCAATGTGAAAACAGGAATATTCGAACAAACATTGCTGCATATGAATTTGAAAAAACAAGATCTATGTCTGTGTTTGCCACAAATTACACGGTTGATATATATTAGAAATATGTACCACAACATGTTTTGCCTAAAATGTAGTGATTAACCTTTTTTTGGTGATCAAAATTATTTGAATGGGGGAAAAAAAACAAAAAAAACACTGAATTTAAAACAAAATCACATTCCCATTTTCCCCCCATATCCCCCCAACCCATCCTCTTCCCTTTGGTGCCTGCGAGCACCATCGCCAAAGAATTTACATATAACATTTTTATTACTTTGATCAATTCTGTCCCCACTCCTATGTTTTCTAAACCTGCCCACAGATAGTTCCATTCCAGATAGTCAAAAGCTTTTTCTGCATCCAAGGAAAGGCAAACACACTGGGCTTCAATGTCTGTGGCCGTAAGGATAACATGAAGGAGACGGCGAACATTACTGTCGCCAACCGGGTCTTAATACATGCGGTTTGATCACAGTGGATTCATTTGGTCAAATAGGTTTCAAGTCTACAAGAGAGCACCTTGGCATACAATTTAACATCCACGTTTCTCAGTGACAGGGGGCAACAACTAGGACAGAGTGGTCCTTTTCTTTTTTCAGCAATAAAAAGATGTAATAGCAGTATTAACATCTCTGCAAAAAGAACCCCTCTCTACAGCCACCTGCACCACCTCCAGCAGCAAGAGTCCCAGTTCATTCCAAAACTCAGGGGATAGGCCATCAAAACAAGGAGACTTGACCTTCCTCATATCCTGCACCACCTCTTTCATCTCCTCCAGAGAGACTAGAGCTCCCAACCCAGCTGCTTCGTCATCCGAGAGGTGGCAATTGAAGGCTCTGAAGAAACTGCTCACATTTGTCGATATGAAATGGAGTATCAGAATTATGTAATTTAGAATAAAAAGACTGAAATACAGTACTTATCAAAAGTGGATCAGGCACTATATCTTGGTGAATTAAATGTTTTGCGTTTATTATTACGAAGCCTTAAAAGCTACGAGGGGACTTGCTCCGCTGCCATGAAAATAATAATTCTGCCTAGCCCTATGAATGAGAAACTCGGCATGCCGTCCGAGTAATAGATTGAGGGCTTGCCTAGTAACATCCAATTTGAGTGCAATGATTTCAGACATTTCCAGAAAGCTTTTCACAAAGTCTTGCATAAAAGAGAAATTCTCAAACTGAACCCAGTAGGGATTCAAGGAAATGCATGTACATGGATTAGGGAGTGGTTAACATGTAGAAAACAGAAAGTACTGATTAGAGGAGAAACCTCAGAATGCAGTGTGGTAACCAGCGGTGTACCACAGGGATCAGTATTAGGTCCTCTGCTATTCCTAATCTACATTAATGATTTAGATTCTGGTATAGTAAGCAAACTTGTTAAATTTGCAGATGACACAAAAATAGGAGAAGTGGCAAACACTGTTGCAGCAGCAAAGGTCATTCAAAATGACCTAGACAAGATTCAGAACTGGGCAGACACATGGCAAATGACATTTAATAGAGAAAAGTGTAAGGTACTGCACGCAGGCAATAAAAATGTGCATTGTAAATATCATATGGGAGATACGGAAATTGAAGGAGGAATCTATGAAAAAGACCTAGGAGTTTATGTTGATTCAGAAATGTCTTGACCTAGACAATGTGGGGAAGCTATAAAAAAAAAAAGGCCAACAAGATGTTTGGATACATTGTGAAAACTGTTGAATTTAAATCAAGGGAAGTAATGTTAAAACTTTACAATGCATTAATAAGATCTCTTCTAGAATATTGTGTTCAGTTATAGTCACCTCGCTACAAAAAGGATATTTCTGCTCTAGAAAGAGCGCAAAGAAGAACGACCAGAACTATTCCTGGTTTAAAAGGCATGTCATATGCAGACAGGCTAAAAGAATTAAATATATTCAGTCTTGAACAAAGAAGACTACGCGGTGACCTGATTCAAGCATTCAAAATTCTAAAAGGTATTGACAATGTCGACCCAGGGGACTTTTGTGACCGGAAAAAAGAAACAAGGACCCCAGGGGTCTCAAGTGGAGATTAGATAAAGGGGCATTCAGAACAAAAAATAAAAACTTTTTTTTTTTACACAGATATTGTGAGGGTCTGGAACCAACTCCCCAGTAATGTTGTTGAAGCTGACACCCTGGGATCCTTCAAGAAGCTGCTTGATGAGATTCTGGGATCAATAAGCTACTAACAACCAAATAAGTAGGTGGGCCGAATGGCCTCCTCTCGTTTGTAAACTTTCTTATGTTCTTGAAGTGCCATCGTGTGGCTAGATTCGGCATGTCATCCAGTACTAACCTACAGTACATAGCGCTGTGATCTGACAGTCATCGGTATAATATCTACGTTACGCACTTCGGAAAAGGAGAGATTTCTATACAAAAATAAAATCCTACAGAAGGATTTATGTCTAGCCGAGAGAAAAGTGAATTCCTTAACTGATGGATTGAAAAACCCGGCAAGCATTAACTACACTAAAAACAGATGTAAATCTCTGCAGTGTGGAGGATGCCAAAGTTAGCAAATCTATGAAGTGTTGTTTAAGGCGAGACTCCTGCTACATGGCAACATCTATTTGAGAGCAACGCAACAAACCTGTTTGTTGGGAGAATTAAGTCCCTGCACATTCCAAGACAACACCTTTATATTAGTCATGAGTATCAAAAACAAATTCAGAGATCGATATGCAAGACAGTAAAAACAAATCAGATCTTCAAAAGATGAGCTTGTCAAAAAGAATCCTTACAAAACAAGTGGGTGCTTTTGGTGAAATCAGTCAGTTATTGTACTTTGCTTCATAATAACTGAATATTTGAAAGTGTGTAATACATAAAGCATAAACAGAAATAATGGAAAAAAAACGCCATATTGTTACACTTAACGTACATCTACAGCACAACACACATTACACACAAACTGTGAGGCTCTGCAATGTTCACTCCCTTGTTCTTGTGAAATCGCCTAACTACTGTACTGCAGTAATGCTAGCATTTAAAATGTCTTGCTGGCAAACGTCATGTTTGCCAGTGTGTGTCTTGCGGCTCTCAACCATATGGAAATTTTGACATGAGGGTCGTAAGGTCAGGAAGTTTGGCCACCCATGAAACATATGTTCAAAATAGTGATGAGTCTGAGACATGCACACCTCAATAATGGCGGTCAGCTCCAGATCGACTCTCCCTTTGACGCAGAAGAGGAGTGCGATGGGGGTCTCTTTGACGAGTTCAACATCTTGGGGTATGTCAGACAGCCAAAAGCAGAAAAAGTATGTAAGAAAACTGCGGTTTAATATTTTTAAATAACAAAATAAACAAAAAGCTTCTACTCAGCCATCACCCACAAAGGTCACGTGGTTCTATGAACACTGCTTTCTGAAGATTTTAAGTCTGACAGTTTTCACTTGTTTGTGCAAAACAAAAATGCAGAAGTAAACTCTTTACTCTATGAAAATTGAGACGTCGTTTATGGCGAAGAAACTACAATGGCCAGTGATTCAGTCCACATTAAATGCAGACTAGACTTATGTTAATATATTAATTACATACCACTTTGTAGTTTTCCTTATACTTAAAACAGACAAATTGAAAAAATGTGACATTTCAAAATCTAACACAAAACATTGTGCTACTATTATGGCTTCTAGTAGATACAATTTTCTAGTTTCTTTGATTAAATGATGTTGAATAAAAGACCTAAAATTATGTTCATATAGTTTTTTTTAAATTATGTCTCAATCCTAAAATTCTAGGTGCAAAACATTGCTATAGCTGTATAAACCCTTTTCGAATCCGATATGCGGAATTCAGCAGCAGATAAAATTATAAAAGAGAGTTCCAATTACGGCTGTGAGTCTCTTAGAATAAGTCTCTGCCAACTTTGCACACCTAGATTTGGCAATATTTGACCATTCTTTACAAAATTGTTCAAGCTCTGTCAAATTCCTTGGGGAGCGTTGATGGACAGCAATCTTCAAGTTATGCCACAAATTTTCAATTGGATTTAGGTCGGAGCTCTGACTGGGCCACTCAAGGACATTCACCTTTTTGTTCCTTAGCCACTCCAGTGCTGCTTTGGCTGTGTGCTTTGGGTCATTATCATGCTGAAAGGTGAACTTCCACCCCAGTTTCAGCTTTCTTGCAGAGGGCAGCAGGTTTTCCTCAAGGACTTCCCTGTACTTTGCTCCATTGATTTTCCCTTCTGTCCTGACAAGTGCTCCACTCCCTGCCGATGAGAAGCATCCCCATACCATGATGCTGCCTCCACCATGCTTCACAGTAGGGATGGGGTTCTTTGGGTGATGAGCGGTGTTGGATTTGCGCCAAACATAACGCTTTGCATTTAGACCAAAAGTTCCATTTTAGTTTCGTCAGACCACAAAACTTTTTGCCACATGGCTACAGACTCTCCAGAGTGTTTTTTACATACTTCAAAAACGGGATTCAAGGTGGGCTTTCTTGAGTAATTGCTTCCTTCTTACCACCCTACCACACAGGCCAGATTTGTGGAGTGCTTGGGATACTGTTGTCACACACACACTTTGACCAGTCTTGGCCATAAAAGCCTGTAGCAAAGTGGCCATTGGAGTATTGGTAGCCTCTCCTTCTTGCTCGGTCATCCAGTTTGGAGGGACGGCCTGATCTAGGTCTTGGTGGTGCCATACACCTTCCACTTCTTAATAATTGTCTTGACCGTGCTCCAAGGGATATTCAATGCCTTTGATATTTTTTATACCCATTCCCTGATCTGTGCCTTTCAACAACTTTGTCCCGGAGTTCTTTTGAAAGCACCTTGGTGCTCATGGTTGAGTCTTTGCTTTGAAATGGACTACCCAACAAAGGGAACCTTCAGGAACTGCTGAATTTATCCTGAAATAATGTGAATCACTACAATTTAACACAAGTGGAGGTCACTTAACTTGGTGTGTGATTTGGAAGGCGACTGGTTACACATGAGCTAATTTAGGATTGCTATTACAAGGGGGGTGGGACAGTTATCCAACCAAGCTATTTCAGTTTTTATTTTTAATTCATTTTCTATAAATTTCTAGAATATTTTTTTCACTTGGAAGTTGTGGGGTAGGATATGCAGATAAATGACAAAAACTATTTTAATGCATTTTAATTCCAGGCTATAAGGCAACAAAAGGTGAAAATTTTGAAAGCAGTAAATTTTACGTAGTAAATGCTTTGGACGAGCAAGCGTATTAAACGAGTCTTATCCTTCACAGTACTACATTAGTCCACTTGAACAGGATCGCTGTCAATCTGACTTGGTACGCTGCAGTCAGATCCTGTTTATCTGATTTAGCAGATCTACCTGTTAGGGCTGTCAGTTAAGCCTCAAAACAGGAATCGATTAATTGGGCACACAAAATATAATCGTTGAGTAAATATTCATTCTTTCCTCTCCCCCGATGTTATTATTTTAATATCATTGCAGTTAAGTAAAAGCTTGAGCACAACAATTGAAAGCAAGAGGTAATTACTCCTTGGTAGTCGAGAAAAAAAACAACACACACACACAACAACATTCGCAACTAACCTAAAGCAAGTTGAACATACTCTAGGGGTGTTATTAAAATATTTATTCCAGACAGATTACAGTACTTTGGAATGTAATCTTTATAAACGTCTTTTTTAATTCAGTGACAACTGCAGCATCACACATTGCATCTTGTTAATACTGTACCACCTAACCTTCACTATCTGTGAAACACACAATGTGGAAATCCTGACCTAAAACCTCATAACAATACTCACCACAGTATGCATTTCCACTTTAGGTCAAGCTGATCGTTACTCCAAATTGCATTTAATGTCACTGATCGCTTATTTAATTAACTTTACTGAATATTGTTAAATTATAGAACAGTTCATTTTGAAACTCCAAAGTAGTGCGATACAGTCAGTTTTCTTCAATGTGCACAATTTATTGACAGGCTGTCTGCCAGGAACACAAACCAGTCATGCTGCTCTGGATTCAAGGAGCAAGATTTTTTGTTTGTTTACATACAATACACAGGGGCATGTATCTACAAAGCATTTTCAAATTTGATTCGCTGGTAGGATGGGACCAGCAAATCAGATGCTAGTTAACATGAGCAGGAAGGGAAGAGCACGCCCACTGCCTGTCTGGCATAAATACTGTAAACAGCAAGGCAAGGCGTTCAGTGCAGTGTCGTTAATAAACTTAAATAATGTTATTAACTATGAGCGTTACAGAAATGTGATTTTGAATCGATTATGCAGTATTTATATCAATGTATATAATGAGTAATGGAATCAATCTAAGAATCGAGTTAATCGCTGCAGTCCTACTGCCTGTAATGATTAAATTGTGGTACGCTGCAAATCAGGATTAGAAGGTCAACTAACTTCAGTCCAATCAAGTGGACTAAACCTGCCAATTCACTAGCTAGACACTAATGGGCTAAATCTGGTACACTGCAATAGATCAATTAAAAAAAATATTCAGCGAAAAAAGGCACTTTACAGAGCATTAAAAAAGGACCAAAAAGAAAGTACGCAGAAAGAGTACACAGAACTGCAAACGCAAGTCAAAAAGGAAGTTAGAAAGGCCAAGAGAGAAATAGAAATAAACATTGCTAAGGGAGCTAAAACCAATTCCAAAATGTTTTTCCAATATTACAACAGCAAGAGGACATTCAAAGAGGAGATTAAATGTTTAAGAGATACAAATGGCAAAATCGTAGAGGAAGAAAAAAAAATAGCAAATATGTTAAATGATTACTTTTCACAAGTTTTTACAAAGGAAGATACTGACAACATACCCCACATGTCATCCAGTTCCTATCCAGTTTTAAATAACTTTAGCATAACTGAGGCAGAAGTGTTAAAGGGACTAGGAGCTCTTAAAATAAACAAATCCCCTGGGCTGGATGAGATCCTCCCAGTAGTACTCAAAGAAATGAAAGAAGTAATTTACAAACCGCTAACCAAGATCATGCAGCAGTCTCTTGACACAGGGGTGGTACCGACAGACTGGAAAATTGCAAACGTAATACCGATCCACAAAAAGGGAAACAAAACTGAACCAGGTAACTACAGACCAGTAAGCCTGACTTCTATTATATGCAAACTTATGGAAACTATAATAAGATCCAAAATGGAAAATTACCTATATGGTAACAGGGTACTGGGAGACAGTCAGCATGGTTTTAGGAAAGGGAGATCGTGCCTAACTAACTTGCTTGATTTTTTTGAGGATGCAACATCCATAATGGATAATTGCAAAGCATATGACATGGTTTATTTAGATTTCCAGAAATCTTTTGACAAAGTCCCGCACAAAAGATTAATTCTCAAACTGAACGCAGTTGGGATTCAAGGAAACACATGTACATGGATTAGGGAGTGGTTAACATGTAGAAAACAGAAAGTACTGATTAGAGGAAAAACCTCAGAATGGAGTGTGGTAACCAGCGGTGTACCACAGGGATCAGTATTAGGTCCTCTGCTATTCCTAATCTACATTAATGATTTAGATTCTGGTATAGTAAGCAAACTTGTTAAATTTGCAGACGACACAAAAGTAGGAGGAGTGGCAAACACTGTTGCAGCAGCAAAGGTCATTCAAAATGATCTAGACAAGATTCAGAACTGGGCAGACACATGGCAAATGACATTTAATAGAGAAAAGTGTAAGGTACTGCACGCAGGAAATAAAAATGTACATTATAAATATCATATGGGAGATACTGAAATTGGAGAAGGAATCTATGAAAAAGACTTAGGAGTTTTTGTTGACTCAGAAATGTCTTCATCTAGGCAATGTGGGGAAGCTATAAAAAAGGCTAACAAGATACTCGGATACATTGTGAAAAGTGTTGAATTTAAATCAAGGGAAGTAATGTTAAAACTGTACAATGCACTAGTAAGACCTCATCTTGAATATTGTGTGCAGTTCTGGTCACCTCGCTATAAAAAAGATATTGCTGCTCTAGAAAGAGTGCAAAGAAGAGCGACCAGAATTATTCCGGGCTTAAAAGGCATGTCATATGCAAAAGAATTGAATCTGTTCAGTCTTGAACAAAGAAGACTACGTGGCGACCTAATTCAAGCATTCAAAATTCTAAAAGGTATTGACAGTGTGGACGCAAGGGACTTTTTCAGCCTGAAAAAAGAAACAAGGACCAGGGGTCACAAATGGAGATTAGACAAAGGGGCATTCAGAACAGAAAATAGGAGGCACTTTTTTACACAGAGAATTGTGAGGGTCTGGAATCAACTCCCCAGTAATGTTGTTGAAGCTGACACCCTGGGATCCTTCAAGAAGCTGCTTGATGAGATTTTGGGATCAATAAGCTACTAACAACCAAACGAGCAAGATGGGCCGAATGGCCTCCTCTCGTTTGTAAACTTTCTTATGTTCTTATGTTCTTATGTTCAAACATAGAGAACGGAGCAGGCTGCAGGTAAGAGACAGGAAGCAGAGTCATCCCTTCACTGCACCACTAGCATCTGCTATGAATGAACCCTGAACAAACTTTCTGGCTGCCTCGTCTATGTTTCTAGTCCTACCACTCACTGTCCGATATGGCTCGAGGCATTCTAGCCGCGTGAAATTTCCATCTGGGGCAGTGAAACCATTAGGAATACATTTAGAATGGGTTAACCCTTTGCAGTCCTCTGTCAGACCTGGTCTGACATTGCAAAAATCCCATTCCAGTCTGATGTCTTTGGCTTTATTGAGCTATTCACATATAAATACAATAACAGAAAAACAGCTACCATGTGAAAAACACCCACCATGGTGATCAGCAATAATGTAATCTTGTTTACAGCAAGACATTTTGCGGGTCAATTGCAGAGTACCATTTAGTCTACACGATGAGTCTAACTAGCGGTGAGCAGGTTTCGTTCACTTGAATGATGTGTCTGACTAGTGGACTGAGCTGTAGTTCACTGTAACCCTTTTATACCTAGTTTGTTTATGAAGATCCGATTTAGAATTCACTTTCAAACTAATTAAAATGTTGCAATAATGCTTCGATTGGTTTCACACCAGAAGATCTCAAAATGAACCGCATTTTTCCTCCAAGCGAGTTCAAGTTCGTCTTCGACTGTAATCAAACCAGAATGCTTTTGTTTTCACACAGCAATTCAAGTGAATCTGATCATCATGGGACCAAAGCGATATCTTCCCGTTATTGAACATCCATCTTGGCATTACTAAACACGGAGTGTTCCGCCCGTGCAAGGATTGCGCTATTAGTGCTATGTTTATGTATGTATTATGTTTATTCAACATCTGTTGGTAGAATGTCAGCACGAAAGCCGGATAATAAATATTGTTGAGCAACCCCAATGTTTTTGTGCTGCTTTATGTGCAAGGAGAAGATGTTTTCAAAAGACAAAAAACGAGGAGGAACAATTTATTTTTTCAATTTTTGGATTGGCTGTTGCACTGCCAGTGGTATTATCCCGACATGGCGAATTGTAAGCAGTCCCTATCAATCCCTGTTTATCAGCCTTTCTCATCTCAATATGATTGTATTTAATGACACATACGCAGAAAAAGTGTGTCAAGGAAGAAAGACCAATTATGTGAGAGACCAAGCTATTTATATATGTAACATAAAAACAATAATGAAAAAATAATAATTATAATACATAGGCTACAGTGCCCTGGTAGAATAAAATGAGCATTACATCACCACCAGTGGGTTCAGTTTCTGTTGCATTGCGAATTCTAATGCGATTGCTTTCACACTGGCATTACTGTTCCCCCTCAATCGAGTCGAGACCACCCTTTCAGGTGAATCCTAGTCCTCTTCTTTGGTGAGCACTCTGATGCAAAACAAATATTTTGGACGTTTCACACCTGCACAAACTAGTCAAACCTAGGTGCTAACTGAACTCTAGTGCGAACGGTCCTCTCCAAATGAACTAGGTGTGAAAGGCCCCTAAATCACTGGTACACTGCAATTGACCCCAACTGTCTTGATATTTCTTGCACTTGATTCATTGCTTGTTTTCTCCCCGTATCAGACAACACATGACCGGCTTGCATCCCTTTTTATTTAGATTAGGCTGTCGTGTAGGAGCTCCATGGGAAGCGTTTCCTCAAGTTATTCATGAAAAAGGTGGAAAGCTTTCCAAATTTCTGGTTTTCGAAATGAAGCATTGATGACTCACTCCCCATTTAGGAAAACATTTAAATATGCTTTGATGAATATGTGCCTGTGAATCAATCACTCTGCAACAGCTGAAATAAAAACAGTCACACAGACTCGTCCACAGAGGAAGATTAAACCATTCCGTACACTACAATGTGAACAAATACAGAATATTCGCATCAAATGGCCCTAAATATCAAAAGCGTCTTCCAACAGTCAAACTCACTGACTCAGTCCGTTTGAACCCGACTCTTAACCCAAATGTTGTTTTTATCATAAAATGAAACACTTTTCTGCTGTTTTCGTTTTTCGGCAGCTGGAATGGGTGCAATTTACAGAGAAAGGTGACAGAATAATTACTCGGTAATTTAATGAGAAACCTATTTTAAATGACAAAAATGACAGTTTTTACGTAATTTCAGGATTTCAATCAATGCACAGGGGAGACTGAAAGGTAATAAAAGCAGAGAAAAACAGAACAGGCATGTTTCAGGAGAAAGAGAAACAAGAGAAGACACATTTAATTGTACTTAATACAAGAAGTACATCAGGACAAAGATAAAAAAAGTAAAGTTATTAAGCTAATTTGAATGTCATTTTGTAAATGTATGTTCTGTATTAAAAGAGTTTCATGAACGCGGTTGCAAATGAAAATGAATAACACTGGAGTGTGTAATAGGATATATAAACAACCGATGATAAAGAATGACAGGGCTGAGTGAGATAGTGGCAATGCAGGAGCTAAATCTTCTTTAAGTTCATCACATAAATGCAATATCCTAGCCTCATCCATTCAATATCTTCATAGCACTTGCTCTTCTGCAAGGTCCAAACAGGTGGTGGCCTTTGACGATACATCCGCTGGGTATAACTTCGGCATCATCTGCGATTCATTACTGGCACTGGTGTAGTGGTAAATAAAAGTGGGTAAACTCCCCTGTTGGTTCTCCAGTCCAGGCTGTGGCATGGTAGGAAGTTAGGTTGACCATTGTTTCCGTTTTTTTAATAGGGTTTGGAGGACATCAGGATTCAAAAATGTAAGCCATTAAAATACATTTCTGGCACTTCAGAGACAGTGGCAACACTGTTTTAAGAATGATTCTGGTTTTGCAAGTCTCCAAGGCAAATAAAATGCACACATTACAGATGGCATAGCTCTGGAAAACCTTTTTTAAAATAATTGAAGCCTTTTCCCAAAAAAATAAATAAACCAATGCCCACCCCCCACCAAATTGTTGTTATTCAGCACTGTAACAGGGGGTTTTGTTATCTGCTACATCAACTTTTGGTGTCCGCTGAAAGACCAGAGAGACAGAGGGATGCAATTGAAAACACCACTCAGACGCCCAGGTTTTATTTACAAGTTACAATAGCAGCTGCAGTAACAGGTGACTGTCACCAGGATACCGCTATGGTAATCCTAGTGCAGGAGGACATTCACCAGTAGTGGCCAATACACCAAACACTGCAATCAATTTTGGTGGATCTCAACAGGCTCCACGATCCACCAGTAGGCTTGTAACTGGTTACTGATTTTATTAGTAACTCTGCACAAAAATTCAGGAACAGTCTCGCAATTTCTATCAATTGCAATAGAAGGCAGAAAAAATAAATAAAATAAAACAATCCAGGAAAATTGTCGTTAGTTTTTATAGAGAAAACAAAAACAGTGGTCTGCGGGGTAGCAGAGCGACGCACAAGGAGGCTGCTTGCACACTGCATTGGTGTGAACACCCCTTAAGAGGTTTCAAGTCCTCAGGGTCACAGTTTTCTATAGTCTTGAATTCCATTAACCACTTGACTGCTGCGGGTCATACCTGGTACTTCCTCAAAAACACTCACTCAGTACAATTTTGATTAATACTTATTGATTAATTTTTCACCGCTTTGATCCAATTGTTTCCTGTTTTATTTGGCTAAAAAAAAAAAAAAAACACAAAATCCCCAAAAACAATGTGATGTAATAATTGGTTTGACTGATTTTCTTCAGATAAGAAAAAAAAAGTCTATTCTTTTTTTGTTTTTTTGTGTATAAAAAATTTTTTGGTCGTATTTAACGTCTACATCTATTTAAAGGTCAGTTCAAGAAGGGTATATATATATATATATATAATATAATATATTATACATATATAACACACACTGAAAAAGGTGCCTCTCCCCTAAAAAACATGACTAATGCCACATACATTATGTCTATAAATTAAAAATTTTTTGTACCTGAGCGTTGTATTATTTTATATATATATATATATATATATATATATATATATATATATATATATATATATATATATATACACATACACACAATTTTTTTTTTTTTTTTTTTACTTAATTATCGCCTCTTCCCTCACAACACATGTAACTGTGTAGGGATCTAATTGTATTACTGCATTTTTTTTGTTTAATAAATGCATTGGCAGCGAGGATCATTTTGCTAAGAATACACCTTAGTGTTGCTAACCTCCTAACTGAGTCTGGCTCAGAGAGTGATTTTGTGGACGTGCCCTAACATCATTCTGCCTCAAATACCCCCCTTTTCTGGCACACCTGGTAGCACTGTGAACACAACTGGGTTTACCCCAATTAATTTCTTCCAGTTGTTTACCACCGATTCATTTTTTGAACATCTGGTAACCCAAACCAACATGTATGTTTCAGCAATATCTGACACAGCTGGGAACATGCCAGCATCGGTAGCCAACAGAGGTGTGGCGAGACCAGCGCTCTGCGCTGCAAGGAACTGCTGGCACTTAGATACACTGACAACAAAGGTGTGTTGTGCAAGATTAGGACACATGCACATGCCAAAGCAGTCCAATCCTGGACTACAACAAATACATGGGCTGAGTAGACAGGTCAGATCAGCTGCTGGAGCCCTACAATGCTGCAAGGAAGACCACGGCATTTGGACGCCTATATAATGTACCCAAGCTCGACACCAGAGAATCAGCTCACATTTCCAGAATTTCAGACCACTTTGTGTTTGGTACACAACACCAGAGACTGAAAGATCAGAAACAGTGGCAAGGCTTAGCGAATGGCATTTCCTTCGAAAGCTGCCACAGTCTGGCAGAAAAGCCAAGCCACAAAAAAGGTGCCACGTATGTTCCCGCAAGGGCATACAGAGATCACGACCCACCTTTACTTTGACTAACGATTAAATAATTTACTTTACTTAGAAAACACAAACTCAAAGAGCTGAAGGAATGATTGTTAGTGAGGCTGTACCTGTTTTTTTATTGCAGTGCTTGCTGAGTCAAGGAGGAATTGCTGACAGACACCTACAGGTCGTGTGCTGCATTAAGTCCTGCTCGATGTTTGTTTTTGATATCGAATTTTCTAAGTTAGCAGCATAACTAGACTCTTTTCTCTTCCCAAATACAGTGAAAAAAAGCAGCATAAAAGTTTCTACAACCTTACTGAACCAGGTAACTACAGACCAGTAAGCCTGACTTCTATTATATGCAAACTTATGGAAACTATAATAAGATCCAAAATGGAAAATTACCTATATGGTAACAGTATCCTGGGAGACAGTCAACATGGTTTTAGGAAAGGGAGATCATGTCTAACTAACTTGCTTGATTTTTTTGAGGATGCAACATCGATAATAGATAATTGCAAAGCATATGACATGGTTTATTTAGATTTCCAGAAAGCTTTTGACAAAGTCCCGCACAAAAGATTAATTCTCAAACTGAACGCAGTTGGGATTCAAGGAAACACATGTACATGGATTAGGGAGTGGTTAACATGTAAAAAACAGAAAGTACTGATTAGAGGAAAAACCTCAGAATGGAGTGGGGTAACCAGTGGTGTACCACAGGGATCAGTATTAGGTCCTCTGCCATTCCTAATCTACATGAATGATTTAGATTCTGGTATAGTAAGCAAACTTGTTAAATTTGCAGACAACACAAAAGTAGGAGGAGTGGCAAACACTGTTGTAGCAGCAAAGGTCATTCAAAATGTTCTAGACAAGATTTAGAACTGGGCAGACACATGGCAAATGACATTTAATAGAGAAAAGTGTAAGGTACTGCACGCAGGAAATAAAAATGTACATTATAAATATCATATGGGAGATACTGAAATTGGAGAAGGAATCTATGAAAAAGACCTAGGAGTTTTTGTTGAAGCAGAAATGTCTTCATCTAGACAATGTGGGGAAGCTATTTTGGCTAACAAGATGCTCGGATACATTGTGAAAAGTGTAGAATTTAAATCAAGGGAAGTAATGTTAAAACTGTACAATGCACTAGGAAGACCTCATCTTGAATATTGTGTGCAGTTCTGGTCACCTCGCTATAAAAAAGATATTGCTGCTCTAGAAAGAGTGCAAAGAAGAGCGACCAGAATTATTCCGGGCTTAAAAGGCATGTCATATGCAGACAGGCTAAAAGAATTGAATCTGTTCAGTCTTGAACAAAGAAGACTACGTGGCGACCTAATTCAAGCAATCAAAATTCTAAAAGGTATTGACAGTGTCGACCCAAGGGACTTTTTCAGCCTGAAAAAAGAAACAAGGACCAGGGGTCACAAATGGAGTTTAGACAAAGGGGCATTCAGAACAGAAAATAGGAAGCACTTTTTTACACAGAGAATTGTGAGGGTCTGGAATCAACTCCCCAGTAATGTTGTTGAAGCTGACACCCTGGGATCCTTCAAGAAGCTGCTTGATGAGAGTCTGGGATCAATAAGCTACTAACAACCAAACGAGCAAGATGGGCCGAATGGCCTCCTCTCGTTTGTAAACTTTCTTATGTTCTTATATCAAACAGGATTTTAGGGACATGTAGCTATAATACATTTTGTGAAAAAGTAACATTTTGTTTACAATAGCTTTATTTTGTAGTCACATGATCCAAAAAAAAATTTGGGGGTGTCACAGAGAACAAATGGTAATTCTGACGTAAAACAGCCGACTCCCAACAAACAAAAAAAAACCCAAAAAACAAAACACTAAATTTATAAAATGTACTGTGTACTTTTAAGAAACAAAGCCATAATGTTCATGCTAAGAAGCGCCAGATCTTCTGTCGGCACAGGCTTTTGCCGGGTTGTAAACATAAAATCCAGTGCATGGTGGGATAAAGTCATATTATGTGAATAGCTACATGACAGGAGGGCAAACAAACCCTTATTTTTAAAGTTTGTATTTCATGCGTACCAAAGTACAGAAGTTATATTGGATATTTCTGGAGAATATCAACATTTGCCTCCCAAATATTGTTGTACTGGTCCTTTCATCAAACTGGATAACCAGTTTAGATAAGATGTACATGTGACACACAAACTGAAGATTGGTCAGACTGAATTTCCATGCACCATCAGATTTAATTCACACAATCCAAGGCACTTTACATTGCACAGCTTCGAGCATAAACTATTCAGAGTGATCATTTAATATAGGACTCTTAGCTTTCAAATCTTAGAAAGTAGGGTTAAATGTACAGAATGTGTTACAAGGTCAGTGGTCTTTTAGAGATCATTCATAACTATTAACACTCAATTGTGCTTAATTTAGAAATACTAAAACTGAATTAAAATTTCTATTGTCTTCAATGTCAGTGAATGCAAGTTTGAGTATTTTAGAGATCCTACTGCACAGCATGCTTTACCTTGAGCTTAATCTGTTGAATGTGATGCATTGTAAAAACAAGAGTAAGACAGCACAACTTAGTTATGTTTAGGTGGGAAAATAGTTAAAAACATCCAGTATTCTGCCAAAACTTAACTGAAACTGACCAATGCAACACAACAGTAGTCGTGCCACTGGACTGGATATATTTGTTGATTAGGGATTAAACCACCCCACGCTTCACTGTCACATAATAAGTAAAGACATGACCATGGGCCGTATTTATTTTGCAGACTTTTTTTTTTTGAACATGTAAAAAGGTAAACAATGTACAGAGTGGAGAAAGCACATACATGTGTTATAACACGGTGTATTCTCTAAACATTACAAGTCAAGGTTTTCCACTCCGACAAAAACTAAAAATGTGTACTGTATCTTTCTACAGTCCTCATTCGAAAAGCGGCCGTGCTTGTCTGCCTGTCAGAGTATGTTTACGGATCTTGTCCAGTAATACCGGTATGCTTCCCCCCTCTCCCTTGATGTTAATCAGTATTAAGTGTCCACCTGCAGCAGGTAAAACGACCTTAACTGAACGCAGTGGAAACAAGGTCTGGGTTCCGAGAGAGTAGAGGCACGCATGTTTGAATTCTCCACAAGAAATAGTACAAATATGTTGCGCTGTATTTATCTTTCAAGACGTACACTGCCAGCAGGTGTGTGGTTTCTGTTGCTTTACAAGTAACTAAAAACAACATTATTTCCGTCATGAATATTTATGGTTCATGCGAAGTTTTGACTTGCTGTACCTGTCTTATTCCTTTAAAAACAAAAAGACATTAATACAGCGACATCTGTTTGAACACGCTAAGGAAAAAATGAAATGATTAAGTGTTCACTAGAAAAACCCTTGCATTTTCGCCCAAAATACCTTTTACAAAATGAGCAGCATTTTGAGTTTGTTCACGAGGTCGAGCCTGAGTTGAGAGCACACACACAAACAGTAACGGGGACGCGCAATAACAAATAAGACAATTTAAACTCAATATTGAACTTCCCTTTACTAAATCGACTGCGTTAAACAGGACATCTAGCATCTTACTTGCCAAACCAAAACAACCACGTCTCTCTGTTGCCTATCCTATTCCCAGCCTACCTGAGACAGGTTAGCTCCAATCCCAAACTTGCTCCCGTTGTTTGAAAGATTAGACTCTCCCGACATTTTTCACCACTTCGGGAAGTTCACGTGTACAGACACCGTTCTGTGTCCCGCTCATCACTGCTTTACTCGGACAGGTTCTGGTGACGGGTGTCAGTTATCTCCAGCTGGAATTTCTGAAAACGTTAAACTGATTTTGTAATTTCAGGGACAACCCTGAAATCCCGTTGACGCAGTACCGACTTTGGATCGGGAGCGGAGGACGATCCAAAGTATTTGTCATGCTCACTGTTAAGACGGGTGCAAACGCTAACTTAATCTTGTCTTTGTCTTCATAATAGTTACGGTGACATTCAGTGGTTTGTGTTTATAGTATCAGCATAAAATAACCACAATTAGCATTACAAATGTGAACACTAACGAAATTGCTTTGTTATTAGATCAACTAGCTTGACCGCTTGGCTTGAGTAATTGGATAACTTTGAAGTATAAATATATATATATATATAAAAAAAAAAAAAAATACATACATACGTAATAAGTATAAAAAATACATAATATATGGTTTAATTACGATATAGTTAAACCACATGCGTGCATGTGTGTATGTATAATGTTTACCCGTAGCTCAGTTATTATTTGTAACATTTTTTGAAAAGCTCGAACCTAATTTGACTACATTTTGACTCTGTCACAGAAAAACGTGTATTTTCATTTTAAAGCATCTGGTACTACTCAGGGTGAAGAGCTATCGCTAGTACAGGCTTATGTTGCCCACGGCAAGCCGCCGAAATCAAAACAGCTTCAGTGATTTTTTTCCCCAAACCTGGCAAACCTCGGAAATTATAAACAGTTTACACAAAGCAGTCCTCAGCCACTGGACAGACAGTCCGAGCGGAAAAACAGCCGCTGGCGAGACAAATATATGTCCCGTTTGTATTGTTAGCTGGAACTGTAAATCCCTGTAAATGGAAAGGAGGACAGGCTGTTCGTTAATCATGTGGATTATCCTGAAGGATCTATAAGCGTGCTTTATGTGTTACTGAAGGAAGCTGTCGAAGAGAGGGCAACACAGCTGTGTTGTGAAATAATGTAGGCTTATTATAAGGATACAACTGACTTGTCTATGTAGAAGACCTAGACCCTAGAGCCATTAACTGCTAACAAGTAAAGGGGTAGAAGATGTCTTGAAGATTGTTGTTTTTATACTTTAATACAGGATCAGCATATTTCAAATACAACTACAGCACAGGAAGTGATTAGGTACCAGGAAACAGCAGTACATTTGTTTAGTGGTGAACTTGAAAAATGTGTAGAATTACTCCACTGGAAATCTATTACTAACCAATCTCACTCTCGAGACATAACCCAACCAGCGTGTTGCAAAGGGAGGGAAGGACAATCATTGGAACAGCTGAATGCTCTCTAGGAAGTTTCCAGAACAGCTACAGTGGAAACACAGCTGCAGTTCCCCTGTGGAATGAAACGGTCCCAAAATAAGAGCCCTTGTTGTCCAAGGTCATTTCCATTGCATCACTGAGACCCAACACACCTTAAAGGTGAAAAGCAACGTGAGCCAGTAGCAAACACGTGCCGATAAAAACGACTACAAATAAAGACAATTAGCACAAGCTACAAAACATTAATGTTTATAATATCAAGTGTACAGCGTTTACTAGAAACATATTATTGTGCTGCAGCCTGTATGGTCCGGATCACTGCAATATATTTTTAGATATACTGTTTTGATAGTTTTCATATTTTTAGTCACACATTACATTTCTCAATTTTTACTCAGGGTGGTGCCCAGGAGAAAAATAACTTATATAATGAACACTGTAGTGTAACTAGATCATAGTGTATTCAGATCATAGTGTTACTAGATCATTGTGTATTCAGATCATAGTGTTACTACATCATTGTGTTTTCAGATCATTGTGTATTCAGATCATAGTCTATCCAGATGAGAGTGTAACCATATCATAGTGTATTCAGATCAGTGTATCCACATCTTTTAAATCATTCAAATATGAACCTTCCTGAGTTGAACATGTTTTACTTAAATAAATAAGCTGTGTTGGGTGTTTGATATTCATAACCTTGGAAGCTCAATTCATGTTTTAAACAGTGCCAGTGTTTAGAGCATTTGAATAGACCCTAATGTATTACATGAGACTCTTTCATTTGTCATCATGTTGTGCACAAAATCCCAGATGAAAATTACTTCCATCCTGGGTCAACTGAAAGTCCAATATGCATAAAAAATAGAGTTGAAAACAACAACACAAAGACACATTTTCCCAAAGCAAACTTTATACACTTTATATAGGCAAGATTACAATTAATGTAAACAGCAATTAGAGAAGAGATTAGGCAACATTTATTAAAATAAACTAATTTTTTTTTTTTTTTTTTTTACTGACAGGTTTACAGTGTTAACTATCTGCCAAGCTACGAGTCAGTTTAGAAAACGACAATAAATTGCACATTTACAAATGAGCTTGTTTATAGAAAAGGGGGAAAATAAAAATGTAGATTAATAGAATGGATTTTTTTTTTTTTGTAAATTGGTTTACAGATACCATTAAGATCAGAATGTGGGTAAGATTTAAAATATTACTTTATCTAGTGTTAAATGCTATGGAACCAAATCTTTTCCATGCAGAAAAAAAAAAAAAAAAAAAAAAAAAAACCCACAATGGTGGTACAATTCCCAAAAGGAGTAAAGTTAACCCTGCTGTGATATGAGATTGTGCCCACACACTTCTTAACTTCTCAAAAGAGATTCACATAGGAGTCCAGCAACAGTTGTGAATGACAGCAAATGTAGTCACTTGATGCTCATGAAAAGCAGCACTGACCAGACTTTGGGCTCTCCTTTTGAGGCAGAAATGCAAACTCATTTTATTACTGAATCACGTCTAAGCCTCAGTACACAAACTCAAATGTATGTAATCTCTGGATGGCTCAATTGACTGCTACCCAGAGGGAATCTATTGTCTTTCCACAGCTTTTTTAAAATCATACAATAGTTAGTCTTTTTTTTCCCACCAGCTTCAAGAAATACCCAAGATGAATCTCAAAATTTGCAACTAACAATGTGACAAGTTTTGGAATTGAAAAATGTTTCCGATTCAACCTGTGTTTTCAGGAGTCAATGGGTCACTGCAAGGCCTGTCAAAGGAGCTTTTTTCCCCACACATGCTCTTTAACAATCCAGAAGACACTTTAATGAAAGCCTATGGGCACAAGATTGTAAACCAGACACCAGAATAGCAAGAGTGTAAAAATATTGCACACAGCACATACAATTTAACAGCAATAGTACTGGAGCATTGTGTCCAAGTCACAAACACTGTCCATTAGTAAGCACAGTCACGGGAACACACACACACACACACACAGCCAAATTACACAGGAACTGACAGCAGAAATACATGGAGTTTTTGTTAAGCTTCTGCTGGAATCATCATATAATTAATGGGAAGCTAGGTCTTGCAATGTATCTTCCTTAAAATTTGTTTCTTGAAGATAACATTTGTAAGAATTTAATTTTATGCTGATGCACGTAACCATCATTTAAAAAAAAAAAAAAAAAAAAAAACATCACCCACACACTCCCCCACCCCATGCCCCAGAAAAGCTGGGTCAATTACTGCTGGGACAGATCTTTGAATATTCAGAGGCTGCCTTCAGAATGGGTCAGTCTTACTGTAGACCATACTATACCACCAGGTTTTAAATGAAATGATTGTGCTAGAATGGTACTCCAGCGGGTTACAGTGGTTCATTGTACTCCCGAAGATATTTCTCTGTGGGAACCAGTTTTACGCTAAATAAAAAATTATATAACAGGTTGTAGGCTGTCATGAGTTTTCATTGGTAACACAAAAAAACTTTTTTTGCAAGAAAGGAATTAATGAATTGGACAACCCCAACAACAAAATTTGTGAATTACAGCTACACAAGATACTTTCTTCAGTATTTTAAACAGTGTATCTATGCATGTAGAGACCAGTCTGGTTTGAAAAAGATTTGAACAGGTCCAGCTCAGGGAAACGGTCCCGAACAAAGAGGATCAGGGGACCGATTTGAAAGAATGAAGTGACTTTCTTGAAAATTGCTTAAGACTTGTATCCTGTTATTTACCTAGACTGAGAAGTAGACAAGCGTTTACATTTAATGCCTTTGCCAACACAGAGGATCTTTACTTTACAAATCTGCAGATGCAAAAAAAAAAAAAAAAAGCAAGAAAAACAAAGAAGAAAAGATCTTCAGCTTCAATACTGTCCGAGGTAAGAAAATAGATTTGAGTGGCTTTGCATTACTTTTTTTTTTATCTGTTAATGTTATGTGTGTTCTTTATCATCATATACTGCTCTTGCTGTTCTCATGGATATTGGGCAAGCTGAAATTTGTAAAATTAAGCCAGTTTTTAAAAAAAGTCCACTGGGAGTGTGCACCAGTAATTTACTTTTCACCTTTGTCTGCAATATTTAAAATTACAGTTTCAGTGGGGAAGAAATTAATGGTGCGCACCTCTAATGGTCATTTTTATACTGGCCTACAGAAGTTCCGCATTCTCAGAGATAGTAAAATACGCTGGTGATTATTAAACATGCCAAAAATCCATGTTTGCAAAAACTAATAAATGATGATAGAAAATGGAAAAATAGATAAAAAAAATTGAATCATGCAAACTCTGTTATACACTGCAGGCTTCAACAGTGTGTGTTTTCATCTACGATTTTAATTTAGAATAAAACATGTATGCTTGTAAAAAGACTATCATGATACAGACTGCATCTGCAGTAAAAGCACAGACACGCTGCATTAAGCAATGATCCAGATGTCTTGTGCATCTGGGAAAGATGTACCATGTTTTAATTCTTGCCATCCTAACTATGAGCAGATAAACCACTTCACTTCTGTAAAGCAATGACATCATCAAGTTATCAGACTAAACCACAATACACAAAACAAGATGCTTTTTTGATTCCCTAGGCAATGTGGCTTTTAATAAAGCACTTAAATATACTCAGGAACAGCTTCCTGCTTGCCAGATTGTTGTTCATTAAGTTAATTTCCATTGTGCAGAGCAATTAAAAAAACAAAACATACTACAAATACAAATATCTGCCAAGCACATCGCTGCAAAAACATATTGATACGTTTGTTTTAATCAGATACAAAAAAAAAAAGAGATAAATTATCTTGGCCCATGGCAGATGATATTTCTTGATTTGTTTTTAAATTCAAACAGGAAACTGGGTAAATGGGCAAGATAATGCTCTAGGCAACACTTCTGCACTGATGAATACAGAATCTGATATAAATACTGAACACAGTTAAAACTGCCAGCAGGAAGAACAAAAAAAACCACAAACTTGCAGAATGTGGCGCACTCTTTCAAATCAGCCCCCTTTGCATTTAACGAATTCATTAAAAATAATTTTATTTTCTTAAATCAGATAAAAACTTAATATACGTCTCACACTGGCCTCCCCCAGCTTTTAAAGCTCTCTGAAGTAAAAGAGAGATGTCAAATAATCTCCCCCCCCTCCCCACCCATTCCCCCGAGGAAAAGCATTGTTAAGTGTCTGCTCTTGTGTCTGTATGCTCGAGACTCTGTTCTGAATGTTAAAGAAGGCTTAATGGTCACAGATCAGTAGGTCCAGGGGGCCTGGTGAGGAGGATCACATGATCTCACAGCACGAGTTCTGCTTGCGAGCCTGAAAGGGTAAACATAAGAGAAAAAAAGAAAAAAAAGATCAGAAATTGCCAATTCTCTTTTTGCATTCACAAATCCATATGGATGGTGCTTATCAAGCGAACTTTATTTTACATAGTGTCTTTCATAGTGGACCATCATCACAAAGCACTTTAAATAGGGGTGTAACGATACACTAATGCCATAACACCTGCATATACATGTGATGGTCCTGATGGGCTACTTGTATGGGGGATACCAAAGTCAAATAATCATTTAATTCTCCATTCAAGAACCATTTGTTGGACAACAATGACCTATGCTGGGCTTTTCGTCTTGTATCACAATACAAAGACACTTACCTATATTACGATATGATACATCATGTAAAGAAGGAACCACAATTCATCGATACACAGAGAATCCTTCTACCGAAAGTTATGAATGGTTCAGCCCCCTACAAACAATTTCAACCATTTTTTTAATTGATTGACTAATCAATTATTGATCAGCATGGTTTTATTTTGTTAGCCTCAATCAAACATTATTTGATCCTTTAATCTCCCTGTTACCCCATATGAAGCCTCAACTATATGGTGTACAAAAGAAAGAGGAACCAGGGGTCACAAATGAAGATTAGATAAAGGGGCATTCAGAATAGAAAATAGCAGGGCTTGCTTTTTTTATTTTTATTTTATTTATTTATTTATTTTACACAGAATTGTGAGGGTCGGGAACCAACTCCCCAGTAATGTTGTTGAAGCTGACACCCTGGGGTCCTTCAAGAAGCTGCTTGATGAGATTCTGGGATCAATAAGCTACTAACAACCAAACGAGCAAGATGGGCCGAATGGCCTCCTCTCGTTTGTAAACTTTATGTTATTATCTATATATTACTAGTTAATGTTTAGCTGTATGGGTTCACACTATTTTTATTAACATTTTCTCAATGCAATATATTAGATTACAATGTCTAGTAATATGTACATGCATGTTTTTAGTTGTATTTTATTTGCTGCTTGCTTTTGAATCATAAAAAGTGTTCTCAATGTATCAATTATTGTTGATTATTACCTGTCTATTATTCATAAGAACATAAGAAAGTTTACAAACGAGAGGAGGCCATTCGGCCCATCTTGCTCGTTTGGTTGTTAGTAGCTTATTGATCCCAGAATCTCATCAAGCAGCTTCTTGAAGGACCCCAGGGTGTCAGCTTCAACAACATTACTGGGGAGTTGATTCCAGACCCTCACAATTCTCTGTGTAAAAAAGTGTCTCCTATTTTCTGTTCTGAATGCCCCTTTTTCTAAACTCCATTTGTGACCCCTGGTCCTTGTTTCTTTTTTCAGGCTGAAAAAGTCCCTTGGGTCGACACTGTCAATACCTTTTAGAATTTTGAATGCTTGAATTAGGTCGCCACGTAGTCTTCTTTGTTCAAGACTGAACAGATTCAATTCTTTTAGCCTGTCTGCATATGACATGCCTTT
The DNA here is from genome assembly GCF_017654505.1 of Polyodon spathula. Lineage (NCBI taxonomy): Eukaryota > Metazoa > Chordata > Actinopteri > Acipenseriformes > Polyodontidae > Polyodon > Polyodon spathula. Next base: position 3,724,726 of record NC_054564.1, on the reverse strand, counting down.
TAAGCCCGGAATAATTCTGGTCGCTCTTCTTTGCACTCTTTCTAGAGCAGCAATATCTTTTTTATAGCGAGGTGACCAGAACTGAACACAATATTCAAGATGAGGTCTTACTAGTGCATTGTACAGTTTTAACATTACTTCCCTTGATTTAAATTCAACACTTTTCACAATGTATCCGAGCATCTTGTTAGCCTTTTTTATAGCTTCCCCACATTGTCTAGATGAAGACATTTCTGAGTCAACAAAAACTCCTAGGTCTTTTTCATAGATTCCTTCTCCAATTTCAATATCTCCCATATGATATTTATAATGTACATTTTTATTTCCTGCGTGCAGTACCTTACACTTTTCTCTATTAAATGTCATTTGCCATGTGTCTGCCCAGTTCTGAATCTTGTCTAGATCATTTTGAATGACCTTTGCTGCTGCAACAGTGTTTGCCACTCCTCCTACTTTTGTGTCGTCTGCAAATTTAACAAGTTTGCTTACTATACCAGAATCTAAATCATTAATGTAGATTAGGAATAGCAGAGGACCTAATACTGATCCCTGTGGTACACCGCTGGTTACCACACTCCATTCTGAGGTTTTTCCTCTAATCAGTACTTTCTGTTTTCTACATGTTAACCAGTTATTTAATTCAATAAGGAAACTGGTTGCCTACTGTATCTCTAGCTATTCTACCCCTGATGTCTCCCTCATTTTAATGTCGCCTCACCGCTATAACCAATGTACTGGCCCAGAAAGACAGAAAATCAACTGTTGGTCCTCCAGTTTAAGCAGCGGGTGTTTCCAAGCTGCTGACCCCCAGGGGACAGGGTTCAGAATGTTTGCCCTGCCCAGCCTGTGGAAGCACACAGCTCCATGTGGGTTAGAAAACATAACAGATAATCAGGAAAGCTTTAAAAATATACAGAACCAAATTACCTGACCTGTCATGTATTACTATCAATTCTATCTATTACTATCATACATCTCCCATTTTCCTACAAGAAAGACACACACATAATGTTAAGCTGGCATTGGATTTCACATTTGGTTCATAACATTTATAAACTCTTCCCAAATGTATTTTAAAATATATATTTCAAAACAAACACTCTAAATGTTTTACATGTACTTTCATTAAAAGAACTTTAAACTCCCAAACGCATTGACTTGCCAATCACTGCTATTCCTCAGACTGACGTGCTTTGAATGTCGGCTCAGTCCTTCATGAGACTTGACTGAAGGGTAGCACTGAAGAGTCTGCGAGGAGCGGTCGATACATTGTCTTCACTAACAGCTTCAAGTAAATTACCATTAAGAAATTCACCTTTTCCATGATGTGTGTTTTTCACAGAGGAAAATCTAAGACCTACAAAATGTCAAGCTATATTAGCTAAGATTTACCAGACATTTTGTACTTTAACATAGTAATTCTTGTACAGGGTATGTTAATGTATTAAAACAATTCAGACATGTTAAACATCCTTAATTGACAATTCTGAATTAACTTGCTCTTTCAGTGCCCTACACGAAAGCTGTGCAGCATCTCACGTTTTTTGGCGATATAAATGTTGTTAAAATGACAGATAGTTAATTTGGTTAGAGAAACATTCAAGACTTCATTTGTTCTTTTCCCACCGATTTTATCCCCAGTTTAGAATGTCCAATAACGTTCTCTCACCACAGCAATTCCCCCAACAGTTCATGAGAACGGAAGGTCAGTGGGCGTCCTTCAACACCAAGAACAGGCCAACTGCCTCTTTCACACCCAGGAACTTTACAGCGGATGTCTACTGGCCTCTGAAGGTGCCCTCCTAAGCTCACCAAGCACCTGGCCAGGTTCGCCGTAGCACAATGAGGAGAAACAGTCCCTGCTGGTTATGCCTTCCTAACCCAGGGGGGCGCCAGCGCCAATGCGCCTTTCAAAATCCACAGCGAAAGCCAGTGACTTCACACAGGATGCGAACCTGCACTCCCCTGACTATATGACTCACCTTGCACACCACACTGTCCCTTTACCAGCAAAGACACTAGGGGCTCCCTATACCTTCGTTCTTGTCTTCAGTTTATCGCTCATAGCAGGATTGTCTGACAGATGGCTCATTGAGCTCTTCCACATAGCTCTGCTGATTTAGAGGAGAGGGCTGGACATTCAGTAATTTTTGGTAACACCTGACGCACTACTGGGGTGTTTGTTAAATTCTTGCCAATAACATTACTTCTTGTGGCTGGTTTTGAATGGGTGCCCCCACTACACCAAGATACTGGACAGTCTAAACTTAGTTAGCTTCAAGTGCTCATGAGATCACACTCAAATGTTATGTCAATAGACAAGAACAGATCTGTTTTAACACTGAATTAAACATTTGTTTTTTGTATCATCTATTAAAAGAGACACACACAAATACTCACAGTTTTGTAAAAGGCTTTGGATTGGTTTCCCAAGTGTTCAGACTTCTGGACTAAATCATCCAGCTTCTCACCTCTCTCCAACAAGGACTCCATTGTGTTGTGCTGCCAATAAATTAACACATATAAGACATGAATAACCGTCTCAGATTTCAGCAGTTAACTAGATCAGAAACCCGCCATCCCCCATGACACAGACAGCAAGAATGTTACATTAGTATACTTTGTCCACAGGTAAAGGAAATAACAGGCCAAAACCTCTCATGATAGTAATATGGCAGCCTGTATGTTAGAAGCGAAAACCACAGGCAGGTTGTGTTAAAGCAGTGCAGAAGTCTGGATCAGTGGCAGCAACAGCAGATGTTTTATTACTAAATGAAGTTTAGTGTCTTGGTTTTTGGCAAGAGACTGTTTTTTTATTTTATTTTATGAGAAAAAGCAGTTAATCCTTTGGTTTTATATATAGCCCATGAGCATAAGTGTTCCCACTCATAAAAGATCACATTAAAGCAATTGGATTTCTATTAGATATTAACTTACTTGCAGAAAATCCAATCCAAATGCTGCAGTGGCAGCATTTGAGAATCAAACAATGCCGCCACTATTAAAAATGCAATCATTTCAAACTGAATCCTGAATTCACACAAGTAAGTACTATGCAGCCTATATGCTGATTGTCTTTACACCAGGAAAGGGCAACTAAAGCAACAAAAAAGCACAGCTTTTACCTTCAGGTACTAACTATACACAGTAAATTCTAACAATAATACAATTAAAGACAAAAAGCTACGTTTTACTTGACGCTAAGAACTGACAATTCCAAAATGACGGGAAATGGTTAGGTAAGGCGGCCACTGCATCCTTACTTGACCCATGTTCTGACTGTTTTTGTCTAATCAACCAAACGCACCTGTAATCACGTGATGAATTAAGTGTGGTGTGATACGCACACAGCTTCTGCTGCTAAAATGGCTACGAGATTTAGCTGCCAAAAAAAGGACCAGCAGACAAAGGCAAATGAAAGTTACAGAATTATTCAGGCCACCAAAACCTTAGATGGAGCATTGTGTGCTTTAAATGGTTGCAGTTAGAGGGTACATAAGGACCTTTTTATTTTATTGTGTTACACGTTCCCATGTATTAATACAACTGTTTACGTAAGGTGTGTGCATTATTTAGTTTTTAACATTTTGACCACTTTAAAACTTTTAAATTGCACCGACTCATTGTGTGACCCTAAGCAAGTCACTTCACCTCCTTGTGCTCCATCCTTCGGGTGAGACGACGTTGCAAGTGACTCTGCAGCTGATGCACAGTTCACACACCCTAGTCTCGTATCTTGTAAAGCGCTTTGTGATGGTGGTCCACTATGAAAGGCACTATATAAAAATAAAGATTATTATTGTTATTATTATTCCCTGATTATGCAAACTATTATTGGTCCCAATTAGTTTGGATAATTGACTCGCTGCTGTATTTTGAAAAACGGAACAGACCTTCTATTAGCAGTTTAGCTAAAAACAAAAAACACTGTAAAATTATTAATGGAACAAAACACTGCAAACAAGGGTTGTATCAAAACTAAACCCATGTATTTTTCTTTATTATAGGTGTTCAACATGTCGGAAGAAAAAAATAAAAGGATTTTCAACACAAAAAAGGTGGTTTCCTAAAATTGAAGTCTCAAAAAGGGGGGAGCAACTTTTAGGCTAGTGCGACCTATACAATGAACTTTACGGTAAACCCTGTGCATGAGATAGTAGCCTCCATTATTGATTTACACCATGTCCCTTTAGGGGTTCTGTAGGAATGAGATCATTGAAAGGAGACAAATAATATGTTACACAAGCATTTTCCAACCAGTCAATCCATGAACTTTATAGATCTTTCTTACCCATTTATGACTGTGACTCTACTGAACTTGTAAAGGAGACTATTAGGCTGTTTCAGAGAACTTCTGAATCCTCAGCGACCCACTCACCCACCTACTGTACTAGTTGAGCAGTGTGTGCTGGAAAGCCTTGTCAGAACATGGGTCGGAATTGTCTGCTCTTACCATCAAAGTAAAACATATTTTTTTGTGTTGTGTTTAAAATCCATTCTTTTTAGTTTTTGTACAAGATAAATGATATGCTATTATAACAAACATCCAAGTAGGGCCACATTTTAGATACATTATACACTACAATTACATTAAGAATTTTTAAAAACATGAATAGTTTAGTTACGTTATATTAGGCCAGCCATCTGACTGATTATTAATAACATGAATATATTCATTCCCTCCGAGGATTGTGACCTTGTCATGGTGGAGGGGCTTTCCTGTACCAGTGAGCTTGACAGCTATGTCTTCTGGAGTCAAGTACTCCTGGTAGGGTCTCCCTTGGCGAGAAGGTCTCAGGTGTGGTACCTGACCAAAAACAATCCACCTCAAGACCCTCACGAGAGTTCCTTATAAAATTCAGAGAACCTCGCCCGTAACAGGGATACCAGGACCCACCTCTGGAGCCAGGCCTGGCGGTGGTGTTCACTGGCAAGAGCATGGTGGTCGGGCCACCCATGTAACCCGGTCGGGCTCAGCCCGAAATAGCGACGTGGAACCGCCTTGTGGGTTCACCATCTGCAAGGTGAAGGGTGAGGGTCTGGTGTAATGCCAGTATAGCAGCGAGAGGGATGGATCTAGACAGACTAGACCTTGGCAATGGAAACTGGCTGTTGGGGAAGGAGCCGGAGCTGGTGGAGGAGATGGAAAGGTACCGACTAGATATCGTCGGTCTCTCCTCTATCATAGCATCAGTGCTGGAACCAAACTTCTCGATCGAGGGTGGTCTCTCTCCTACTCTGGAGTGGCCCCTGGTGAGCGGCCCCAGGTGGGTGTGGGGATACTCACAAGTCCCCGGCTGGGTGCTGCACAGTTGAAGTTTGTCCCGGTAGACGAGAGGGTCACCTCATTGAGACTTCAGGTTTCAGAAAAGAAAACTTTGACTGTTGTGTGTGTCTATGAAACCGAGATGAGGTGCCGGTGCTGCTTCTGCATGCTATCCAGTCCTTCTATTCCCGGAGCGAGAGCTGTTTGTATCCTTGAGGTTAAGTCGAAATCATTTGGTGTGGGCATTGGACTCCACCACAGATGCGTCTTGTCCCCACTCCTGTTCTTGATTTTCACGGACAGGATATCAAGGCGCAGCCGAGGTGAAGGGAGTATCCGAGGTCATTGTTCTCTCCCGGAAAAGAGTGGATTGCTCTCTCCAGGTGAGGGGGGAGCAGCTGCCCTTAGTGGAGGCGTTCAAGTACCTCAGGGTCTCGTTTGCGAGTCATGCTAGGAGGGAGCATTAGGTCGACCGGCGGATCGCTGTAGCGTCTGCGGTGCTGCGGGCACTGTATCGGTCTGTGGTTATGAAGCCGGAGCTGAGTTTTTGGACAAAGCTCTCAGTTTACAGATTGATCTACGTCCCCATCCTCACCTATGATCATGAACTTTGGGTATTGACCAAAAGGATGAGATTGCATGTACAAGCAGCTGAAATTAGGTTTCTCCGCAGCGTTGCTAGAGTCACTCTCCGTGATAAGGCGTGGAGCTCGGCAATCTGGAAGGGCCTCAGAGTAGAGTCACTGCTCCTCCGGAGGTGGAAGTCTGGTCCTCCCTACTCAGCATGCTGCCGCCGCGACCCTCACCAGGAGAAGCGGAATGATAATGGATGGATGGATGAATATATTCATAAATGTATTTAGATTTTTACCTTGTTTAATAATGTACAAATTATTTCAATGGCATCATTAGGAGGAGAATGGCACATTTCCAAACAATCAATTCAATCATTTCATGGCTTAAATAAACAAGATACTAGCCTAATCATGAACAGGCTCTCCCATATACTTATAACTCCGTTAACGAGGGATTTCAACACGTAAACAAAAAGCTGGGGTAAATGACATACAAAAAAAATAGAAAAACAGTTAAGCACTGCCTTGACTTTTTTTTTACCCTAGTGTATCTCTGTGCGAACAGTGTATTCTGTACACACAGTGTATTCTCCGTCACAGTTCACACAGTCAAATGCTGCAAATCTATAATTGATTGTGAGCAATTACGTGTTCAGAAACAAACCCTCAAATATTTGGCAATCTTAATTACCATAATAATAATAACAACCACCTTTATTTTTATATAGCGCCTTTCATAATGGACCACCATCAGAAAGCGCTTTACAAGATACGAGTCTAGGGTGTGTGAACTATACATCAGCTACAGGGTCACATTATATTGTTTGTAAAACGTTATCATACACAATATATTGGTAATGTGAATATAGATCTTTTATGCTTATGTTTTAAAGTGTATATAATTGTTGGAAAACATGGATCGAGAATTGATTAGTAGTTTGTGACGCATGTGGACTGGCAGAGCTAGACTGGTGTTCTTTTCTGAAAAGAGACTAATATTGCAGATAGCAGACTGTCTGGTTCAAATTGCACGTACTGCTAACAATTGATAGAGACATTGCGTCTACAAGCTTCTTGCCCAGCATTGACTGCAAGCTAACAAGATAACAATGCTGTTATCAGCCAGGCTCTAAGACTTTTGGAATACAAAGCATAAAGGGGATAAAAGGCTCCCAGGGACTGGCGTTGGACCCAAAGGTTCTCAGAGAGATCCAAAGACATAATGCCACTGGAATCAAAGGGTCTCAAGAAGATAACAAAAACCAGACGTATGGACCTTTTGGGCACCAGGGGTCTGAAGAATGCACTGAGTTCAGAGGTCGTCACACTAGACTACACACACAGACACACACATACACACACTAGATTAAATATATGGTGACAGAATAATGTGTTGTACCTTTGCTATTGGTTAAGTGTCAGAGAAAGAGGAGGTGGGCCATCTATACAGAAGGGTATTTAATGTCATGCAAAAATTGTAAGGACGAGTATACTGTTTGTCCTGTACCTGGGACCAGACTCCCTGCATATTTCAATAAACCTAACAACTGATTGAAGAAAAGGACGCATTTTCTTGAATCTACTTACTCACCATCTATTTTTTTAAAGTTACTTCAATAACGCATATAAACTCAATATATATTTTGGTTGTAAATATTTAAAAGGAGGTACAATTTCATTAGTTGCACATCAACTTCTGGAGACCCAATTGGAAATAACGCTGTCAATCATGGTACTGCATCTGGGGATTAGCTTCACAGACTTAATTAAGGTTGGAAGCATTTAAAAAAAATTAAATAAGTCGTAAAAAAATGAAAATCGATAAAGTCAGGATCCACAAAAGCCACAAGTGACCTAAGGAAGGCAAATTAAATTACCCACAGAGAATGATTAAACTGACAAATACCCACTAACTTACTCTTGGTGATGGAGCCCGACTGCACAGGCGTAACTTGTGAGTTAGCAAAACATAAACCACGCATGTGCGAAGAAAAAAATAAAATAACTCGCAAATACAACGGACTAATTTGTCAAAACTATTTTTGTTTGTGATTCTGTAACTGACAAACTACAGCACAGACTTTCACGAAACTTGGACAAAGAAATTTTCTGTCACATGGACACGGAGGATAAGAAATGCCATCCCGATCCATTTTGAAACGGCAGAGAAAACATACCTCTCAAAACTGAGTTTAACAAGGCTCTGTCAGTCGCTCTTACCTATAATGCTGCAAATCGCACAGTTATAAATTAAGGTGGTTATTTTGAGAGAAGCAGCAAAGATTTCTAAATACATCTAATGGGAAATCTGAGCTTGTCTTTCAAATCACCAAATGAGAGAAATCAGTTTCTAATGACTCTGCAAACTGCAATTCTCAGCTGAGCTTCCAGTTTAAAATCAGCCATTCTGTTCCTTTGTTTTTAAAAAGAGCTTAGTTTAGCTCTCCGAGGGGGAACAGGTTTTTCTATTTTGCTTTTTGTTTGTAAATAAAACTTGAAGTGCTTCACGAATCTTCAATCTGAAGAATTGCACCTTCAAAAGACAGAAACCTACCACACCTTAAATAAAAGCACAGTATAAATCCCCCAACAAAATGTGACTTTTTACGAGGTGTTGAACTCTCACTCTATCAAAATACATTTGTGCAGGTGGTTAACACTTCCTGTGCTGAATCAAAGATACAATTTATTAATGTATATTGTACAGGTTATAAGGATTTTACCAAACATTATTTAAAATGTTAAATTAGCTATATACTATGAACATAAAAAGGAAATATTGAATGTATTGTAATCTTGGTATTTTAATTGAATTTATTTACAATGACTGATATAAGTTAGATAATATTTTCCTTTGAGATACAGTAGATGCAGGTTATTAGCAACCCTGACAAAGACAACTTTCGGTTATTAACAGCATTTTAAACAGGAATCAGTCCCGTCCCAGAGACTAATATAAATGGATTTTGGATATTAGCAACCGTCTGCTGCTTAATGACAACTTTAAAAAAAAAAAAATTGTTACAATTTCCATGCTACAATATGCACACGAATAGCAGCGTCTATATTTGTTTTCATAATGCAGCTGTACATTTATTGAGTCTGACTGTCGTCTGTCATCATGGCATCATAGTACGCGGTTGTAGTACTATGTGTACAATATAGTACTGGGTAAACTTTTTTGTTTTGCACACCCGTGTAATATTAGTAAACAGTTGTTTGTTCTGATACTTGGTGTTTTTCGTGTTTATTTTTTAACACTAATGAACCAAGATGTGTGTTTCAGTGCGCCGTTTCTACAACTATAGTATACATTGTTTTTCCATATAAATACACTTGAAAATGTGGATTTTCACTTAACGTTCAGTAAATAACAACTTTGTGCTTGGAACCGAGATGTTGCTAAGCAAAGCTGTACAGGGGTTCAATGTACGAGGGCGAAGACGCTGTTGCTGTGACACTGTTTCCAAGGTAAATGTAACCTTTTGACCTTTAACCCTTTGTGGTCGTATGTCAGACCAGATCTGACATTACAATTTTCCCTTTCCAGTCCGACATCAAAAAGACAAAAAGCACAGGTCTCTAGTCATTTTTTCTCCGGAAAGAGCCAACAAAACCTTTCAATGGCCGAGTGAGACAGATAGGCGCCAAATGAAACCGAAAAAAAGGGCCGTATCTCATAGCCCCATGCATTACAGGAGATAACACGGACATAACAAAGGAGACAGCTGCTTCTCCATCCAGTGCTCATCCATATCACAGACATTTATAGAGCTTTTATTTGATGTTATAGTAATAAAATAATGACTTGGATCGCATTATTGAGGAGTTTGGTGATAAAACAAGTGATCTGGAGAGGATTTATCAGTATGCACTTCTATAAAGAGGTATGTGAAAAATACAGCCAACAAGGGGTGTGGCTTGGCTTGGCTGGACATACAGTACTGAGTGTCTATTTGTGACTCAATGTCTTTTAAACCTGTTTTAGTCTGAAAAAAATATTAAACTGCGTGTGTAAAATAAATAGCGAGTGTGAAAATAAATTGGACTTGACATGCCTGACAAGCGCTGAATAAACAGACTGCGAAGGGTTAAACTTCCTGCAAAGGTATGTGGGATAGACGTGGAAGCATGGCTGTGCCGGTGTGATTGATGAGGTGACTTTTCAGATGGAAATAAAAAAATCAAAATATAAAACACGGGAGAATTACAATAATACTTTGGATTTTCTTTTCTTTAATATTTTGCATAACATAAAAAGAGCTGCTTGAGTTCACTGGAAAGGGTTAACTGCAGAGTGCTACTCTAAATCATGTACTTCACCGAACTCACCAGAATGATTTTGGTTTCATCCAGTTCTGCCTGTACTTTGGACATAGGATCAGCCTCCCGAGGATTCTAGGAGAAACGAGGGACTTTTACAAATAATGTAGTTAAATACACAAAATCCTGGCAAGTCTAAACTAGAATGGCTAAACAAAATAGTCAATTAAAAAAAAAAACACACCGGTGTAACACTAACTATTTTTTAAACCAATAACCTCCTTAAAATGCACTTACTTTTTTGTTTCCAGATATTGACCTGGAAATTCCCGTGTTACAGGTAATAGGACCCCCACCTGAGCCTTGCATTTGTATTACTGTAGAACCTGTCATATCCGAATGAATTAACTCCAGGGGTCCAATCAGATAAGTAAAAATATCTCAGAGGGAGCTGTTATATTACACTGTAGTTGCTTTAACAACGTCAGGCATTATAAATAAACAATGTCAGGTAGATCAGTGTGTCTAAAACACCAAGTACGGTACTGTGCGTATACTATACAAAAAAAAAAAATTAATATTGCAAAACAGTCTATGCCAAAGTAATCCGACAGGATTTTCTGCACCATACATGCAGAGTTGGGGCAAGTCATTACTTAGGTAACGCGTCACTATAATATCACTTTTGTCAATAACAAGGGTATATAATGCTAGACATTTTTCTTGTTTTAAAGCCACATTTCAGTTTAGTTGTAGCTGTAAATGTGAACTGTTCTTTACTGTATTTACAGTCAGCACCGCAAGCCGTCAAACCAGAAACACTTACAGCAGCCCCTAAAGACGTGCCTGCTATTTACATTGAACACATGGAAACCCTGAACACAGCTTTCAATGCATGCATGCACACAATCAGGACTAACTGGCTTGAGTACAGAGCTTAATAAAGGCATAACAGAGACCCCAACAGGTACACAACAGCTTCTTCTTCACTAGCGCCTTCTGATGCGATACGAGGACTATTTAGATTTATAAACAAAACGTTTAAAATAGCGTGACTCAATGTACGCTTTGAAGAACTCAAATTGCATGCATATGAAACATACTACAGTATAATTGATGCATAAGTATGTATCTACAAAATATACCTTAAGCAATTCATCTAACACAATGTTTTATATACACTGTCCACCCCCCAACTAACGCTTGCTATTATAAAACTTAATGTATTGTTATGATTACAATTTACTATTTGCTATATCAAGTCAATTAACAGTTTTTTTTTCTGTTATATTACAAACATTTTAATTACCTAATTGAATTATCTGCAAGTGAATCCTTTCTGTCCTGCTAGAGTTGTCCTGCTACTATTTTAGACCCATAATAAAATGTGCACTGATCAGTTTTCATCAGTGCCATTCATTTGGTAGCATCATGTGTAAATGACACATGCCACAGGTCCATTGGTTAATAGAGGTTATTGTATTTTACAGGATCGGATATGACAGGTTCTACTGTACATGCTGGCCATAAGAGACTGTTGGGTCAAGTGGGATCCTATTACCTACACATGAAGTTTTTGGCCAAATGAGACCAAGTCAAGTCTGGTCACCATCAATGTGAAAATAAAAGACTTGGGGGGGGGGGGGGGGGGGGCGCATGCTGTTCTGCTTCCGGGAGGCAGCCTGGATATGTTTTTCTTCACCTGGTATTTGGCGAGGTAACCGTCTAGTGTTGTGTAGTTGATTGTAGCTGGAGAGCCAGAAGGCCAGTCTATCCTGTCCACCTGCTTCGAGAATTCATCCAATACCTGAAAAAGGAGACCAAGGAATGAATCAACCAGGTTTGCCCTGCTCTTCAAAATTATCACACAGTAGGTGGACAAGCCAGAAATAACTCAGACTTAATTTAGGGATTTGTGATCAGTCTCAAGATTTTTATTTTATTTTTTATTTTATTTCTTTTTAGACTCATAATTGGTGTTAATTTAAGAAAAAAAAGCGCTTTGGAGTAAAAAGGACCTCTATTTTGCTTTATTTTGCAACGTTTCCTGGAGACAGTTTAACATTGGGGGATATGTAAAATTATATTTTAGTCAATACTAAGAAACTTAACTATATGTCATTATATTAATCAAAATATGTTAGTCGTTTTATCTGCTCATGAACACCCTCACTTAATAGTCTAGGACAGTTTTAATTTAATAAAGATCACCTCATTCATTATTGAACTTAAGCTGCAACTTTCTTGTTTCTGAAACATTTTCTACATTTAAAAGCACCGATCTGTTTGATTGTTGTAATCAAACACAGAATGTCGCAGACAGAAGCAACATGGGTCTTCTAGGGTCTGTGTGCCTGAGCCAGTTGATAATGGGAGAGGCGTGTAGAAACAGCAGGTGTATTTAAGACTGCAGTTTCTTACCTTATCGAGCAGAGTGAAGCAGACTCTGGAAGGGTACTCGTTGTCAGCGATCACCACAGCGCTCAGCGAGTCGTTACGCACGTACACGTGGCACAGATACTCTGGGGGAAAGCAAAGAATATTCACAGATCCTCTGCATTCACAATCACATCTTAGTAAAAACAACAGAGGCGCTCTACAGACCAGAACTGCCCGAGAAACACACTTTCTACCTCAGTTCAAGTCTGCATTGAAGGTGATGGGTTTGCAGTATAATGATATATTATGCAAGGTATCAAAATTATAACTATAATAGAATTGCAACTCATTTCTACCCAGGGGTTTTTGGGACAAGCCAAGTCACAAGAGCAATGCCTGAAATCAGCAGAACCCAGTGGTGAAATTTCAGCTTGGTTAGAAAGTCACTTAATTTTTTTTCTAACTACAAGCATTTCAAATTGAAAAGAAGGAGGCCAGCCATCATGATGTTTTGAAAGTATCTGTGCAAATGCAGCAGTATGGAGTTTTTAGTTATCTTGAAAATGGGAACCCACATTGGTGCAATTGCACAGAGAGTATGGGCCTCAGCTAAAACGTCTACTAGACTCGCAGTGGCAATTCTAAAACCTTGCCAGCACTTGCCAGATTTCACTGCTGCTATATCCAAACAGCAGTGCAAGGTGGTCAAACTACACCCATAACATAGGTATGGTTAAAAACAAACAAAAAAAAAAAAAAAACAGGGGGGTCTAATTCAATTCTATATTTTATATATATATATATATATATATATATATATATATATATATATATATATATATATATATATATATATATATATATATATCCCCTACTTTTAAAGGAATATATAACACCCTATTAATAAACTAAAATTTGGTTGTTTGTTTACCTTGTTCCTTGACAGACGCCCGGCTTCCATGCGATGAACGTTCCACAATCAGGGCGCTGGTAAAGGTCATGAACTCCTGCACACTGAAACAAAACCAGTCACTGTGTGGCACGCTGTACGCTGCATTAGCTAGACCTCTTTAAACACCAGTTTATTGGAATTTTGGAATAACAGAAAGCCGCATATTAAGCAACAATTAAATTAGAAAACAAATGATATAATTGAACCACCATGGAGCAAAGGAACTGCTCAATGCACATTACTGTGCTCTCACATGGCCTGCGTGTTTCTGGCTATCAAGACTGCAGAAAACTGCTTCCAGAACATACACTGCCTGCAGACTTAGGACACGTACCAAATACCAGGTCGAGACATTGTCAAGGCTGTGGTCAGGGAAAACACAAAGAGGCAAAAGGTGCTGAAGGGTGTTCATACATTCAGTCACTGACATTTCAGCTTGACAAACCTCCAACAGCCTAAAAGCATGTCTTGTAACCTAGTGTAGTATATGTTCTAAAATGAAAATGCATGTGTTATATATAACATGCATTTCTTTCAAAACTGCACAAGACCTATACAGTCAGCACTCACATATCCTTCACTATAAAATGTTGACTCCAGTGACGTTTATGAGTGTCACGCATATCTGATTATTTCATTCTGGCCCGTTCCAACCCTTGTCCGTTTTTTCAGGGAACACAAAAAAAGATACAATGTCAAAATACATAGCTATGTTTTAAAATAAGTAGGCTTCCATTTAGATGTCCTGTACTGGTTTTATTGGTACAGTACTATATTTTCAACAGAAGTAGTATTTTAATTCATAACGATATGATTCTTGCCAAAAGAGACGACTGTGGACACATGGACTGTAATACAGTACATACATTTAAATCCAGTACATATTGTAGCAGTATGAAATTCCCCATTAACTACCCAACAGCAAAATGAAATCAAAATGCCCCATGCACAGACCTGCGTAAAATGTAAAAGAAAATGCAATTTATCAATAGATTAAAAAACCAACACCAGTTTCCAGAACTGAAACAGTATCCAAAGTCAGTATTCAAAATTGCAGAATACAGTGCTTGATACGGCCCTAACGTCACAGTTCACTTGCAAATGAAAATGCACAAAAGCGTGTGAAATTGGAGGAAGATCTGTGTAACTGCACAATAAAAAAAGACAGACTGACTTGGCATGTGAGAAGAGAAAAAACACAGGCTGTGATGAATAAACAAGTACATTGTAACACTGAAGAGAGGGGCATTCTATCAGAAAACTGGCAAGAGTGCATTCATCCGTTACATACATATTTATATATAAATAACGGGGACTGATTTAAGGGCAGTAAAATATGACTGAAATGCATCTGGGTAACGGATATCTGACTGCTGACTGCATAATGAATGTGCATGGCAAGGAGAATGCATGGAACTTGTTTGTCAGCTACAAATACTGCAAGAACGCCAAAATACTTTAAGTCTATCACCTCTGTAATCCATCTCAGGCCAACTAAACTTCAGATGACTGCAGCCAACACCTCAAATCACACGATTCATCACATTACGAACTGAACACCTTTTATTCAACGACAGGCCATGAACTGAATGAGTGTGAAACTGAACACACGGAAGCTTTAACTGCTACTACTTGAGCTTATAAGTAGATACATTTCATGTGCCCTGAATTCCAGGAATGGAAATAAGGCCCTCATTGCACAGCAGTTTGAGCCAATCCTGATTTTGCTATTTTTAATAAGACACATCTGAGCTTGATCCCTGTACACTGGGGCTAATCAAGCTTGTATTAAAACCTGGAGTGGGTGAAACTACAATGCAATAGGAGTCTTATTTCCATCCCTGAAATACTCAATCTGTAAAACAAAAGAAACATGAATAAGGTGGTGAAGGTACAGACCTGGACCTCTGAAAGAAGCTGAAGGAGGACAAGTCATAGGCTGCTTTGAGGAGGTTGGCTTTGGAAGCCCCTTTATGGAGAACACTCAGGCTGTACAGCTTCATGGCGAGTCACCCTGACAATCACACGTCCTTCCAACAACCCCTGAAACACAATATGAATCATTACTGCCATGCAGGTACACAGTGTTTACAGAGAGAGAAGCCAGCAAAACAATCCAATTCCTTTCACTTAGATCAGATGCCTTTATTATCACACACTGGGAATGCACAGCAGTGGATGTGGGTATGTCACAGTTCTGAATGTTTCATATTCATGGATGCTCTATCTAGAGAACCACTTGACTAATTGTGATAAAACTTGCTAACATACCGAGTGCATTCACAATCTATGCGGGTCTATGGAGGACGTCTGTCTAACCGACCACCCTTTTGTATGACACATTTTTACATGTGCATACGATGGATGCACTGCAGGTCATGGTGATCTACTTTTTCATGTTACTGATAGCTACAATTTTAAACTTGCAGCTGTGGTCAGTGCTATACCTCTTGTATTATTGCTTGCCAGTAAATTAGATAATCTTAATCAATCAGCATTACATTGGAGCTTAGGGACAGATTTGGGAATATAAAACACATTTAATATAAATGTGTTGGAAAACATGGATTGAGAATTGATTAGCAGTTTGCTACGCATGTGGACTGGCAGAGCTATACTGGTGTTTTTTTCTGAAAAGAGACTAATATTGCAGATAGCAGACTGTTTGGTTCAAATTGCATGTACTGCTAACCACTGATAGAGACGATGCATCTACAAACTGCCCAACAATGACTGCAAGCTAATGAGATAACAATGCTGTGGACTAGAAGGGAACAGGTTCTGAGGACTTCAGAGAGATCGAAAGAGATAATGCCACTGGCATCAAAGGGGGTCGCAAGGATTTAACAAAAGGCAGATGTATGGACCTTTTGTCTCCAGGAGTGTGAAGAATGCACTGAGTTCAGAGGTTGTCACATTAGACTACACACACACTAATTTAACAGAATAATGTGTTGTACCTTGACCATTGGTTAAGTGTAAGAGAAAGGGGAGGTGGACCATCTATACAGAAGGGTATTTAATGTCACGCAAACATTGTAATGTGGAGTATTCTGCTTGTCCTGTACCTGGGAACAGACTCCCTGCATATTTCAATAAACCTGGCAACTGATTGAAGAAAAGGACTCTGTGCATTTTCTTGAATCTACTTAATCACCATCTATTTTTTAAGTACTTCAAAATGAAACCACCTTTATTACAAAATGTGTTATATTATTTTGTAAGCTATCAGGACTTGAAAGTGCTGTTTCTGAAACTGAAGATCTAAATGACAATCCCTCTGTTTTTGAGCATGGTCCAGAGTCGTTACTTTCATAAATGAATGAGCTACAAAGATAAGACTTAAAGTACTGAATCTATTTAGCCTTAAACAAAGAAGAATTAGGAGAGACTTGTTTCGGATGGAGGACAGGAGACACACAGAGAACGGTAAGGGTATGGAGTGGGTGACCTAGTCGTCGTGTTGTTGAATCACTGGGATCTTCAAGACTTTTGAGTTTTGAGATAAATCAGTTGCTAGGACATGGATGAGCACTGCTGAGTCAAACGGCCTCCTATCAATCGTAAATGTTCTTATATTACCTATGCTCCAATTTGTCTTATGTCTTGAATTTGGAAACGCTACCAATCAAGCACTGTCAGATTCCCTGTGTACTGTATTTTAAGGGACATTTAAATTACAGTATATACAAACCCTGCTGGTCAAGCACCCAGTGAAAAAAGAAGCTTGGCGATAGGATCGGAGGATGCCCACTCAACCTTTGGGTCTGTGGAGCCAGGTGGGGAATTGCTGGGTTGAGGGGAAAAGCGATTGGGAGTTCAAAATTTGGAGAAAACCGGGGGAAAAAATAAATTGACCACTAAATGTATAAAAAAAAGAAGTATAGAAAACTAAACACAGCAAAATCAGCTGCCGGTAGCGAAATCTGCCTTAATAAAAAATGAAAAATTGTTAACGTATTAGTAAGCAAATTGTTAACAGTTCATAAACTAAAAAGTGCACCCGAAAATAAAGTGTGACACACTTTTAAATTTTTTTTATTATTATTTTTTTTTAAATCAACAAAAACAAAAGCCACCGGTTGCTTTTTTACTGGTTCCAGATATGAATTCCTCTACGATCTGTCTAGGCCAGGTATCTCCAGCCCTCGAGGGCCGCAGGGTCATCTGGTTTTCATTCCAACTTAAATCTCAATTAACATCATTGATCTCATTATTTGTTCAATTTGACATATTTTACAATTTTTAAAAGGTATTTTACAGTTGATTTAAAAGCACTTGATTCAAGGTACACTACGTGCGAGACATTTTCAAGTGTTAAATGTGTCCAGTTAATCAAATAATTAGACCAATTAAGTAACTGAGATATCGGGTGGAACAAAAGCCAGAAGACACTGTGGCCCTCCAGGAAGTGAGTGACACCCCTGGTCTAGGCTGTTCGCTTTCCTTTTGCCGCAATAACATTGGTACATTATTCAATGTGTTGCAACCCAGTTCAGTAACAGAACCTCTCCAAATCAAACAGCCTTTTCTTCCCCATTTGTCCTCCCCTACTGCTGATCTCTCTAACTCTTTCCGCTTGAATCCACCATCCTCTTTCCCTCCTCATCCACCAAGAACCTTGCTGTCACCCTCAACCCCTCACGCTCCTACTCACAGCACATCTCTACTCTGGCACGCGCCTGTCACTTCTTACTTAGCAACATAAGCAGAATTCGCCCCTTCTTCACCAATTACTCCACACAGCTCCTAGTTCAGGCCCTGATACTGTCCCACCATGTATACTGCAACTCCCTCCTTGCCAGCCGGCCTTCCTGCCTCCTGCTACCCATCCTCTCCAGTGCATCCAAAACTGTGCTGCTCGCCTTGTCTTTTCACTTCTTCGTTTCTCCCATGCTACACCGCTGCTCTGCTCTCTGCACTGGCTCCCTATCGCTGCTCACATTCAACTCAAAACTCTTGTACTCGCCTAATGCGGAGATGCCAACTTATGAAAGGTAGAAAATAGTAGCAGAAACATAGAAGCATATAGTAGCACATTTTTATTTATTTATTTATTTATTTATTTTTAAGGCCAAGGCCTGTTAGCCCTAGAAATGAAAAGGTTCTTAGGGTCTGGCAAACAAATGCCTTAATTTTTGCTATTCAATATATAATTGTGGTAATTGTAAACACATGGCATTTAGAAATTAACAATCCCAATAAAAATACTTCACTGATTTCTTTTTAAAATTTGGAATTCTATTTATTCTGGATTCACTTTATCAAAAATAACAACACCTCAAGAAAGATTTAACAGTTTTTTAATTTACAGTTTTACTACTCTGCAACTGTCACAACACAAAACGCTGTGTAGTATCCATTCATTAATTAAAGCGAGCTAAATCTCAAAACGCACAAACACAGTGATGGGGAGTGTCAGATTGTGCGAATTGCTGGTGTTTCTTCGTGTCTATGTGAGTGATACAGTCATGACACCCACCATGTTTCACAGAGAAGTTTGTCTGGCAGTATTCACAGTAGACTGTTCTCTACTAAAATCTGACTTCATTCCAGCCTTACTGACAAACAACCAAGTAAACGTGCGATTGATAATGATAGCAGGGCGACATATTATGCTCAACAGAGCTAACTTCAACATTTCGGTATGTTTACATACCTTTGTCAACATTTTGAGAAATTACTTTACAGGCATTCTTTAACACGAGTTACTGATTAAAGGTTTTCAGTCATTTTGTGAAATGACCTTTTCACTCAGTTATTTAATGAAAAGCTGTCACAGAGACGGCTGAAGTGGGCGGCATCAGAACCAGGAAATGAATACACAAACACAGGACGGATGAAATTAAATGATGATGACGCTTGCTTGCTTCGGTTTATTGAAAATAAAAGGGTTTAACAAACAAACAGAAACAGGACTAAACTTAACAAAACGGAGCGCGGACAGACACACTGACAAACACGGGGAGATGATAAATTAACAAGCATCGTGCTGGTCCCACCAGCACACAATAGCAATTGTAAATAATTTCTCTTCTCTCTCCCGTTCTCCACTCACCGAACACCCAACCGCGAGTATGTGAAAACGTGCATCTATATATACTGTTGTGCTGGGATTCAATTACTAATTAATTATTCACTTGAATCCCAGCACGTGAATTAATTGTGTGCAACCTCGTGCTCACATATTAACTACTTTAAATGTAAGTGAAGTGATGTACAATCCCGTGCCTAAATACAAATATACATTTTAAACACTTGTGTTAGACCCGTTTATATCCCGTGTACCAATGACTAAACACCAACATTTAACACACCACACGCAACATAACAGATAATATACACAGGGGCGGGCACTTTGTCACAAAAGCATAAAAGTTTAATTGCATTTCATGAAATGACTGACATAAGGGAATTCTATTACACTATTTGACAGATTAATAGTTCATTAAAAGAGTGAGGAGAATCTGTCATTTTTGTGTTGGCATTGACTACATTCATTTTTAAAACGTCATCTTTTCAGATTGTTTACTGCATTTCTTGTGGTTTAATAAAATGATATAATGTGATTATAAAATTGGGGTTTACGTAACTTTAATCATTAGGTTCTCACATGAGTACCAGCAGAAATGGTTTGAGGCTCACCAGAATTAGGGGTTGTTATCCAAGGCTGCTGTCTAGCTCCACCTCCTCCTGACAGTTCAAACAACTAGGATGTCAAGGATCAAGGGTGTAAATATGGAGCTAGATTCTAGCACCAGGGTACCTCATATAGCACGAACAACATGACATTTTAGCGCCAGTAGACATGATTAATTTATTAGTATTAATATCGTTATTATTTAGAAACCATAGATGATGATAGTTTCTCATTGGGTGTGGACTACTCAAATGACCCACCCACACTCATCCACATACACAGGAGAGGAGGTTTAAGAATGCAGAAGTTGTAAGGGGGGCTTGATTAGGGCGGCATTTAATAATTTAGCGCCAGTAGGTTCTGTGGTGCTTAAACTTTCAAAGCAGTTTAGCACCAACTTTCAAAACGATTTGCACCCCTGTCAAGGATGCTGGGTTCAGCATCAAAGGTTTCAGTGTTATCTTACACATGCATCAGGGCATACAGCATCACACAGTCTATTTACTTCAATAGCCTATCACCAAATTCCAGCCCTGGGGATTCAAAAGCAAAATGACGGCGCTAACAAGAATGGACTTTTTAGTCAATTCAAACCTCCCGCCTTAAGTGAAATATGGGCACTGGGATTTAATTATGGTCAGCAATAATAAACTCAGTTACCTGGAGATCGTTGGCAGATCAAGAGAAAATCGGGAGGTTTACCAGGTATCAGCCAGGTAATATGCTTGACCTTGTAAGTTTGAGCACCCTTGCTGCCTATGTGAAAAATGCTTTCCTGTTAAAAATGCTGATGGTATGCATTTGCATTTTAAAAACAATATGGAAGTCTGCATTTGTTTTTTATTGGTGCACATTCGTACCTGCGTACCAGTTATGTGATCCCCTGATTATAAAGAGAGATGCTTCTGTCAAGCACATTCTATGATTCAATTCTTTTAGCCTGTCTGCATATGACATGCCTTTTAAGCCCGGAATAATTCTGGTCGCTCTTCTTTGCACTCTTTCTAGAGCAGCAATATCTTTTTTTATAGCGAGGTGACCCCAAACACAATATTCAAGATGAGGTCTTACTAATGCATTGTAAAAGTTTTAACATTACTTCCCTTGATTTAAATTCAACACTTTTCACAATGGATGATTCCTTCTCCAATTTCAATATCTCCCATATGATAAATATTACATGTTAATTTACATTTTTATTTCCTGCGTGCAGTACCTTACACTTTTCTCTATTAAATGTCACTTGCCATGTGTCTGCCCAGTTCTGAATCTTGTCTAGATCATTTGGTGACTTGCGCAGGAGGTTCAGAGTGGAACCACAGCACATCAAACTCATAGGGGATCGAATAAACAAACAGCTCCAAATGCCTAGAAGATCAGACATCGTGAAGTGATGTTAAACACTGTGGTGTTTACTGTGTAAAAACTTAAAGTATTAATTTTTTGTATGCAATTTGTTCAAATAAATGTATTCACAGTACATTCTTTATGTGTATTTACTCTGTTTACAAAATAATCCATACACACTCCAAAGCAACGTAGAGCACGTTTCTTAACACCCCTCCCCCACAACACTTTGAATAAGCGCTGCTCTGCTTCCACCCATTCGACAGCATGGGAATCACTTTGAATAAGCGCTGCTCTGCCTCCACCCATTCGACAGCATGGGAATCACTTTGAATAAGCGCTGCTCTGCCTCCACCCATTCGACAGCATGGGAATCACTTTGAATAAGCGCTGCTCTGCCTCCACCCATTCAACAGCATGGGAATCACTTTGAATAAGCGCTGATCTGCCTCCACCCATTCAACAGCATGGGAATCACTTAAATTCCTTTCCCCCAGGTGAATATTTATTTTTGGTGATTACTGACGCACATCCATAACAGCAAAATATCAAAAGAAAACACGTTGACGAATTAATCCCTTAGTCTAAAAAATCAAAATCAAAACAAGAAACAGCTATCTTCACAATCTCTTAAATAAAGAAAACTAGATTACTATCATCTTTTTAAATGTATTTTTTTTTAGAAAAAATACTTGGAGGCTACAGCATCTGTAGCTGACATTAAAAAGAAAAGCTCCTGAAACTGGTTTATGCCGCAAGCGGGAACAGCACAAAACATGGCCGACAGGGATTTAGGAAGTAATTGCAAAGCACATGGCATAGTTTATTTACATTTCCAGAAAGCTTTTGACAAAGTCCTGCATAAAAAAATAATTCTCAAACTGAATGCAGGGGACTACCTGGGGTCATAAATGGAGATTAGATAAAGGGGCACAGATTTGAGAGAGTCTGGAACCAACTCCCCAGTAATGATGTTGAAGCGGATGATCCTTCTAGAAGCTGGTTGATGAGATTCTGGGATCAATGAGCTACTAACAACCAAATTAGCAAGATGGGCCAAATGGCCTCCTCTCATTTGTAAACTTTCTTATGTTCTTAAACTACACAGAATGTGTCTTTATACCAGAAGGTTCATAAGGGGCATCTCTCACAGTACATACATATTTTATGAAGTGATTAATGTTTTTTTTCACATGAAAATGTATGTATAGCATTAACTGTTTTTAAAACTAACGAACAGCACAGGAACTTACTTAGAGGCACGGCAGTAAACTTCAACAAAAGAACTTGAAAATAATCAAAATATTTTAGCAAAGAATATTTTAATTAGTTATTTTATGCATTATTGTAACACTAGTTCTATCTCAGACTTAAACTAACTTAAACTGGTGAAACAACCTCCCTTGAAAGGTTTTTATTTAAAACATTTATTTTAAAATTTAATTTTAGTAAATAGAATTCATGAATGCATACCACAAATTTTTGTACTACATTTGTGAACGGGAAAATGTGGAAACTTTAACACCATACTGAATACAACTAAATGCAGCAAAAATGTTTGAGCTAATAACACCAAATGACCAGGGATTTGGCATTTCGCATATGCCTAACTACTATTTTCAGGCATTTCACAATATGCCTGTAACATACACACACACACACACACACACACACACACACACACACACACACACACACACACACACACACACACACACACACACACAATTAATAATTAAAAAGGTTAAACTTCCACAGAATGCTATTTTATTTTACATGGATGTAAAATCCCTGTACCCCAGTGTTGCTAGGAATCAAACTTGAGGCATGCAAAACAGCACTGAATAACATTAGACAGCGTTTGCACTACACAAGTCATGTTACGTGTGATCACGATTATTAACATAGCGCAATTCATGTGCAATACAGCTAAAAGCACTTTACAAGCAGAATAAAACACAGAAACAAACTCAATAGAAATTAATTACCTGAGTATAGTAAAACAGAAAAGGTTAAATGAATACCATTATTAATTACATATTCTAACTTACCAAACATTTCAAAAAATAGTTCGCAAGCAATTTCGTACACTTAATAACTGAAAGGCATGTTGAACATATCTAAACGATGGCTCTTTGAGCAGAAACCTGATATGTTGAGAAGGAAATGCATCTGGATGTTGATATTCGTATTTGTTTTTGTTTAAGAGAAATCACGTGAGGCTACCTAGCTACAGAAGGGCATTGTGGTCAAATCCTCTTCGTTTCCTATGGTGTTTCAATCACACTGCTAAATGGTGTTAACAGTAACCGACACCAAGCCATTTCAGGGTGATTTATTATGATTTGTGTAAAAATGTTTCCTGTCCATCATTATCCAAACCCTCTCCGCAGGACTTACCGAGTCTGGATTCCTCTCGCTGTGGGCACTCCGTTTCTCTCCTGTCCTCACTCCAGGTTCTCGACCTAAGTATCCACAAGACGGGCTGATGAAAATGGTATATTAAAAAACACAATCTCTGAAAATAAAAATCGAGATGCAATCCAAGACAGAAACTCCCTTTTCTTCCCTAACCACGTCACTCCAGCGGAAAGCGTTCCTACTGTGAAGCACAACCGGCTGGAAACACGACTCAGACTCGTGAGTACACCGTGCACCAGAGACGGCTGATGGTTACTTATTTGCAGTTCTTCTATTCTGTACTAAACAGAAACGATATGCAGTTACCTTTCCACGACGGGTCTGATAATCACAAGCATCTGCACCAGTCTAACATTTTCACCAACTCTACAGTTCACAGAAGTTACAAACAATTCCGTAGATCACATTAAGGATTCCAGTATAGTTTATTGTTATTATTATTATTATTATTATTATTATTATTATTATTATTATTATTATTATTATTATTACAATAAAAGCAAGCATCATAAACGTATTATGGAAGTAATAGATGAAAATTATAAGATGCATTCAAAATACTGTATTGATAAAATCAGAAAAAGTATTTAAAAAGACACATTGACCAGTGTTCAATGAGGGGTAGGCGGGGGTTTATATAAACTATATTATTATAATAAGGTGTTTTTTAATCTAGTTTATAAAAAGAGCAACACGTGGGAACAATATGTGTAATGGAGAGAAATGCCCTTCCACTGGACGTCATCAGAAATGCATTGTGTTATACATTGTTTGGCCTGTTTTTAAGTGATCGTAAACTTACCTTGCGTTAAATGCGGTTGGCCGACGCCTGTAATGTGCTACGTGTATTAGTGCTTAGACTGTACCATTTCAGAGAAGGGGAGGAGTAAAAAAACATTCTGATGGACAGTGTTTCTTTCAAACTGTCTAAAGGTTAAAAATACGAGGTAAATACAAATGGTTAAGTATTGTAATGGAGCTGTAATTTAAATATCTGCTAGATTAACAAGGTAGGGATCCCTGCAGAATTGGGTCCGGCCTGGAATCCGTTGGAAAAGTTTAACCCTAAACTCGTCCCAGTCCTAACATGCAGACGCCCGGTGTAAGGGCTGATGGTTTTTCTTTCTGTTTTCTGTGTTTACTCAACAGAAAATAAAACTGTCAGGCAGCAACGCACTTCGTGGTCTGGGCTGTTTCTTCTGGACACATCGCACAGTTCGAGTTTCTGTGCAGGAGTTGCTGGGTGTTGCACCGCCTGTTAGGACTGCTGCAGTGACCCCCTCCTCCTCCTCCTCCTCCTCCTGTTACAGATCAATGAGACAAGAGAATATCAGCTCACCTAGAGGAGAACGCCAGGCTATACAAATGGGTTTTTAGTCAGGCGTCGGCTGAAGGGGCTTCTCTAATTGTGATAGGCAGTGTGTTCCATAGTTTAGGTGCCATATAACTAAAAGATCTACCACCTGAGTTTTTTTTTTTTTTTTTTTTTTTTTTTTTTACTGTAAATACAGTATAGTCGTAAATCTCGAAAAACTACTCACTTCTAAATCTTTTGTAGTCATTTTTGTATTACTTTAGTATAAATACATGTTAATTTGGATTCATATGTTGTTTTTTTCTGACTTTATGTGAACAAAAAGACACACATTTGCCCGTTTTCCCATTGGAAATAGTGATATTTTGAAATATCACTGTCCTGGTCACAAAAGCAAAGTTTGTGGGGAATAATAGCCATTTTCTATACTTTTGAGGCATAAGCAATTAGAAAATAACACTTACTACCCAGGAACAAAAAATAAAATAAACATTTGTTACACGGTGTAATTGTTACAGACAGTAACCCAGCACTCAGAGATCAGAGTGGGTGATTTGGGACACAGGGTTCCAAAAGATCTTTAAGGTATGGAGGAGGAAGACCATTTAAAGGCTTATAAATTAACAGCAACATCTTAAAATATATTCTAAAACTAACAGGGAGCCAGTGCAAGGATGCAGCATGGGGGTGATATGCTCTCGCCTCTTGACCCGAGTTAAAATTCTAGCAGCAACATTTTGTACAAGTTGGAGGCGAGAAATTTTTATAAAATTTGTATTATGTGCTTCGAAAGAGAGGTCTGTATCAAATAGACCAAATAAGTTGTTTTTTTCTTTTTTATTCCTGCCCTAAAATCTGTATAGAGTCCATCAAATAAAACATCAACCAAATGTGTATTTTTATATATTTTTTTCTGAGGTCCCAGTATCATCACTTCTGTCAAATCTATCATCACAAATCTATTGAGTTGGCCAGCCACTACTCTTTCTAACACTTTGGACAGAAAGGGGAGATTGGAACTAGGCCTGTAGTTATTAAGAACAGTGGGATAGTACTGGGGAAATTTAGAATAATCGATAGTGAAGTAAAGGGGGATTTGCTATTATTTGTGCTGCAGGGGTGTACCCCATGTTTTTGATAGTAAATGCATAGCAAAGTGTAATAAAAGCACACTAAAGCATGCTATTGCACGGTAAGCATTGTAACGCTCAAGTAGGTACGATAAACCGTGGCAAACAAACTAGAAACTGAGAGTGATGGGGACGAATAGAATATTTGTGGGTATACACTGTATAGGAAAGAGAGGCAGGACAGAAGAGGAGGAGGGGTAGCGCTATACATAAGAAACAGTCTTGAAGCCCAGGTGTTAAACCTGGACAAAGAAAATAAAGCCGAATCAATATGGGTCAGAATAATGGACAAAAATTCAAAGGGCATAATAATAGGAGCATGCTATAGACCGCCAAATTCAGACAGTGAGCAAAATAATCTGTTATACAATGACATTAGAAATGCATGTAGCAAAGGAGAAGCCATACTAATGGGGGATTTCAACTTCCTCCATATAAAATGGGAAAACCCGGTGGGTAGCACAAAGGATGAAATTGAAATGGTGGAAATGACAAATGACTGCTTCCTAACACAATTTGTCAAGGCACCGACTAGAGGGGCGGCATGCCTTGATTTAGTCTTTTCAAATAACGAAGACAGAATAAGTAAAACAGAGGTCAGAGAACCACTGGCAAACTCAGACCACAACATGGTCTCATTTGAAGTGTTTTTTAAAACCCCAAAAGTAATGACTAAAGCTAAGGGTTACAATTTTAGAAAAGCAAACTATGAAGGTATGAAACAGAGACTAACAGAATTAGATTGGAGTAAAATAGAGAAAACACCCACAGAAGAAGGATGGTTGTTCTTCAAAAATGTAGTACTAGAGGCGCAAAACAATTACATCCCTAAAGTAGACAAATCTAAATGTAAAACTAAATTGCCAAAATGGTTTAATAGATCAATTAAAAAAAAAATTCTGCAAAAAAAGGCACTTTACAGAGCATTAAAAAAGGACCAAAAAGAAAGTACGCAGAAAGAGTACACGGAACTGCAAACGCAAGTCAAAAAGGAAGTTAGAAAGGCCAAGAGAGAAATAGAAATGAACATTGCTAAGGGAGCTAAAACCAATTCCAAAATGTTTTTTCCAATATTACAACAGCAAGAGAACATTCAAAGAGGAGATTAAATGTTTAAGAGATACAAATGGCAAAATCGTAGATGAAGAAAAAAAAATAGCAAATATATTAAATGATTACTTTTCACAAGTTTTTACAAAGGAAGATACTGACAACATGCTCCACATGTCATCCTGTTCCTATCCAGTTTTAAATAACTTTAGCATAACCGAGGCAGAAGTGTTAAAGGGACTAGGATCTCTTAAAATAAACAAATCCCCTGGGCTGGATGAGATCCTCCCAGTAGTACTCAAAGAAATGAAAGAAGTAATTTACAAACCGCTAACCAAGATCATGCAGCAGTCTCTTGACACAGGGGTGGTACCGACAGACTGGAAAATTGCAAACGTAATACCGATCCACAAAAAGGGAAACAAAACTGAACCAGGTAACTACAGACCAGTAAGCCTGACTTCTATTATATGCAAACTTATGGAAACTATAACAAGATCCAAAATGAAAAATTACCTATATGGTAACAGGGTCCTGGGAGACAGTCAGCATGGTTTTTTTTGAAGATGCAACATCGATAATGGATAATTGCAAAGCATATGACATGGTTTATTTAGATTTCCAGAAAGCTTTTGACAAAGTCCCGCACAAAAGATTAATTCTCAAACTGAACGCAGTTGGGATTCAAGGAAACACATGTACATGGATTAGGGAGTGGTTAACATGTAGAAAACAGAAAGTACTGATTAGAGGAAAAACCTCAGAATGGAGTGTGGTAACCAGCGGTGTACCACAGGGATCAGTATTAGGTCCTCTGCTATTCCTAATCTACATTAATGATTTAGATTCTGGTATAGTAAGCAAACTTGTTAAATTTGCAGACGACACAAAAGTAGGAGGAGTGGCAAACATTGTTGTAGCAGCAAAGGTCATTCAAAATGATCTAGACAAGATTCAGAACTGGGCAGACACATGGCAAATGACATTTAATAGAGAAAAGTGTAAGGTACTGCACGCAGGAAATAAAAATGTACATTATAAATATCATATGGGAGATACTGAAATTGGAGAAGGAATCTATGAAAAAGACCTAGGAGTTTTTGTTGACTCAGAAATGTCTTCATCTAGACAATGTGGGGAAGCTATAAAAAAGGCTAACAAGATGCTCGGATACATTGTGAAAAGTGTTGAATTTAAGAACATAAGAACATAAGAACATAAGAAAGTTTACAAACGAGAGGAGGCCATTCGGCCCATCTTGCTCGTTTGGTTGTTAGTAGCTTATTGATCCCAAAATCTCATCAAGCAGCTTCTTGAAGGATCCCAGTGTGTCAGCTTCAACAACATTACTGGGGAGTTGATTCCAGACCCTCACAATTCTCTGTGTAAAAAAGTGTCTCCTATTTTCTGTTCTGAATGCCCCTTTTTCTAAACTCCATTTGTGACCCCTGGTCCTTGTTTCTTTTTTCAGGCTGAAAAAGTCCCTTGGGTCGACACTGTCAATACCTTTTAGAATTTTGAATGCTTGAATTAGGTCGCCACGTAGTCTTCTTTGTTCAAGACTGAACAGATTCAATTCTTTTAGCCTGTCTGCATATGACATGCCTTTTAAGCCCGGAATAATTCTGGTCGCTCTTCTTTGCACTCTTTCTAGAGCAGCAATATCTTTTTTATAGCGAGGTGACCAGAACTGCACACAATATTCAAGATGAGGTCTTACTAGTGCATTGTACAGTTTTAACATTACTTCCCTTGATTTAAATTCAACACTTTTCACAATGTATCCGAGCATCTTGTTAGCCTTTTTTATAGCTTCCCCACATTGTCTAGATGAAGACATTTCTGCTTCAACAAAAACTCCTAGGTCTTTTTCATAGATTCCTTCTCCAATTTCAATATCTCCCATATGATATTTATAATGTACATTTTTATTTCCTGCGTGCAGTACCGATCCACAAAAAGGGAAACAAAACTGAACCAGGTAACTACAGACCAGTAAGCCTGACTTCTATTATATGCAAACTTATGGAAACTATAACAAGATCCAAAATGAAAAATTACCTATATGGTAACAGGGTACTGGGAGACAGTCAACATGGTTTTAGGAAAGGGAGATCGTGCCTAACTAACTTGCTTGATTTTTTTGAGGATGCAACATCGATAATGGATAATTGCAAAGCATATGACATGGTTTATTTAGATTTCCAGAAAGCTTTTGACAAAGTCCCGCACAAAATATTAATTCTTTTAAATCAAGGGAAGTAATGTTAAAACTATACAATGCAGTAGTAAGACCTCAGTAGTAGTAAGACCTCATCTTGAATATTGCGTTCAGTTCTGGTCACCTCGCTATAAAAAAGATATTGCTGCTCTAGAAAGAGTGCAAAGAAGAGCGACCAGAATTATTCCGGGCTTAAAAGGCATGTCATATGCAGACAGGCTAAAAGAATTGAATCTGTTCAGTCTTCAACAAAGAAGTCTACGTGGCGACCTAATTCAAGCAATCAAAATTGTAAAAGGTATTTACAGTGTTGACCCAAGGGACTTTTTCAGCCTGAAAAAAGAAACAAGGACCAGGGGTCACAAATGGAG
Source organism: Polyodon spathula (assembly GCF_017654505.1). Classification (NCBI taxonomy): domain Eukaryota; kingdom Metazoa; phylum Chordata; class Actinopteri; order Acipenseriformes; family Polyodontidae; genus Polyodon; species Polyodon spathula. Next base: position 3,694,796 of record NC_054564.1, on the reverse strand, counting down.
ATTAGACAAAGGGGCATTCAGAACAGAAAATAGGAGGCACTTTTTTACACAGAGAATTATGAGGGTCTGGAATCAACTCCCCAGTAATGTTGTTGAAGCTGACACCCTGGGATCCTTCAAGAAGCTGCTTGATGAGATGCTGGGATCAATAAGCTACTAACAACCAAACGAGCAAGATGGGCCGAATGGCCTCCTCTCGTTTGTAAACTTTCTTGTGTTCTTATGTTCTTAAGTACATAGCCATGGGAAAACAACATCATTACTGTAATCATTTATAAGTGGAAATAGCAGGATCGGCTTGGCTCAAACACTAAACTTCAATATTTATGTTACACAACAGATCTGCAGTAGCATCGTTTGAAACACATTTCTGTGATATATACAGAGTACTAATCAGGTTATCAGTATGCTTTTAAAATGTAACAAATGAAACAAATGCATTATTTTACATAATAAAATAAAACATTTATGAATGATATCACAGGTTGTGTAAATTATTATAATAACTAACTTAAACCCAGTTTTGTTCACATGCTATGTTTCAATGTGTGAACTTAAAAAGAATAGCTTTTCTTGGTTACAAGTTGGTCTATATTGTTTAAAAACATGTATTTCAGTTACATGTCTTTGCCCTGATTTGAAAGACGGAAATGTTTTGGTCAAGTGTTTGAGATACATTAACAAAAACACAATCACTGAGCATCATGCATTTATTACTAATTTACACCAGAAGGTGGAGCTATTTCATAAAGAAATGCTATCATGTAATGATGCACATTCCTTTTTTTGTATACAAGGTGGTTCTAGTCAGTTGGCTACTTTGCAATGCTACTGTGGAAAAATGATTCACTGCAGAACCTTGTAACAAGAACAACCACCATGGGTCATTGTGGCAAAGTAGTTTGCAGTGGGCAGGTGTAGAGGTAACGCAATGCGTAAACATGACAAACAACAAAGTTCACGGTCCAAATAGGACAACTACAACAAACTTGCAGAGTTAGCATGGAGCTGCACACTAAGTTGCGTACCAGCTAGTACGATACTATCTCAGGATCACCCCCAGCTGCGTACTAACTTAATACCAATTGTAACAGAAAAAGAAGCGGAACAAAGCTGGGGACTAGCTGGTCCCCAGCTTTAGTACGGTACTAAGGATTGTGGTTTTTTTTGGTGTGCTTCCAAACAGGAACTGAAGAGAGCCGGTGCTCAAAATCTGAGCGATTGGTACAAATTATATTTTAAAATTGTGGTTTTTCATAAAGGTTGTTTTTTGTTTTGTTTGGTGTTCTATGTAGTCTAAACATTGAATACAATATATATAGATAGATAGATAGAGATAGATATATAGTAGCAATGTCGGTTAATGCAGGCAGGCACATCACACAGGGTGAGACAATCCACACACATGCAGAGGGCGGGTACGAACCTGGGACCTCTCACACTGAAGCGTAGCACCGATACCGCTGTACAAAAGAGCTGGCTCCTTTGCAAGGAGCGTATATCGTATATATACATATGTATAGTTGATATTGCTGCTCTAGAAAGAGTGCAAAGAAGAGCAACCAGAATTATTCAGTGTTTAAAAGACATGCCATATGCAAGAGACTTGTTTGACCTGAAAAAAGAAACAAGGACCAGGGGTGACAAATGGAGATTAGATAAGGGGCATTCACAACAGAAAATAGGAGGCACTTTTTTACACAGAAAATTGTGGGAATCTGGAACCAACTCCCCAGTAACGTTGAAGCCGACACCCCGAGATCCTTCAAAGAGCTGCTTGATGAGATTCTGGGATCAATAAGCTACTAACAGCCAAACAAGCAAGATGGGCTGAACGGCCTTGTCTTGTTTGTAAACTTTCTTATGTTATGGTTCTTATGTATTTTATCATTTGCTATTGGGGCAATGTTTTCCTAAGTAATTTGGCTTCATTAAACAATTTCTTCCTGCTACTTCTTGCTTCATTGATAAGTGTTTTCCACGCCAAATGTGAGTCTATTAGGCCTTGAGTGGTCACCAGGGCAACGTGACTCAAATGTTTTTGCCATGGTAACAGGAATAAAGTACCTGGAAAGAAGTTGAGTGGCTGTTCCAGTAAAACAATGTGAGTGCTTTCCATAGCAACAGTAGGCTTACTTTCTGGTTTCCATGGTTATTGAATGAGAACAGTTATCAGGAAGAGGAAGATGAATGGCTGGGTGTTTTGCACTCGCAGTTAAAATCATAAACAAATGGTTCAGGAATGATACTCTCCGTGGCTAATTGGTGGAAGCTTTACGTGGTAAAAAATAATAATTGACTGGATTATTTTTAGGAGTGAGAAAATTACAATAACAACAATAACTTTCTTATAACAAGGAACCAGAAAGGTAACTTGGAAAAAATGAACTGTAATACTTCCAGGCTTGACGACGGCAATGTACTAAGTGAGGTGAGAGTAGTGAAAAAGGAAAAATGATGACAGCCCAGGCGGCCATCCGCAAAATAAAATGACGATTTATATGAAACAGAAAACCAGCTGCTGAAGAAAGCAAGTCACATGCAAGACACACCTGGAAAACAATGACGCAACAAAAAAAGTAACTTTCACAAAAGGGAACATATACTGTATTTTATATAGTTTGGGACATTTGTATCATTTGAATAAATATATATGTGGTGTTTAAATTATTACCCCAATAATTAGAGCAAAGACAACGGGAAAAGACAACAGTACAGAAGGGACAGACAAGCGGAATTTTAAACCAAAAAAGTTAGGATTTTGTATTAAAAAAAAAACTACAGAATAGCAGGGAGAAAACGAGAACTCCAAATCTAAATACATGTGAATGAAAGCATTGTTTTACTATTTTTGACAATCAAGACCTGCGCATGTGTGTCAGTATTGCTGCTTGTTTGGAGTTTCTTTTTAAGACCCGTCAGCTCTATTTTGCATCCAGTGTTTGTCGGAGTGCACTTACATTCCTAACCCCAACCAGCCTCATGACAGATGGAAGGAGCATGATGGACCACAATGTGATGGAGAAGGTAAGCTGTAAAACATTTATTTATAAGAAAGGAATAGTTTTGCCATTTGTTCGCAGTGATGTAGATTTGTTAATACTATACCTCCAATGAGAGGGATTCAAAGGTAAAGGTGTCACTTAGAGAAAAGGCTATTGCATTTTGTACTGAAAAATGTTTTTTTCTGTGTTGTTGAAGATACTGTAAGATCAATCGCATTGCACCCAAGGCCAAGTCCACAATTATGTAGCTGGCATAATAAATTTTACTGTTGCACTGTAAAGTAGCCTACTGTATTTGTCACAGATGTTAATGCAATCACATTCTTGTAGTCACAGCAAAAGTAGTGCTCAAGCAGGTAGAACTTATTATTATTATTATTAATAATAATATTTTTACAAAGCATTGGTGTAGCAGGGCAGAGGCTGCTTGTAAACAGTGTTGTGTTTGTGGTGGTTGGCAGGGATGGGGTTAATTCCTATCCCTGTCAAATACATGTGAGAATGTGGCTGTTCCCAAATTAGATAATCGGTGCTAATTGGGAACATGATTCACAATTATATAATATGGTATAAGGATATGATATAAAAAGGGAGCTAGACGTGCTACTGGGGGAGAGGTCTAGATCCGCCTGGAGAGAAAAAATGTGCCTCTGTTTATGTTGAAACTCACCGTGAAGGCGAGACTTGGGTGAAGGATTTCCTTTTCATTATTTGTGGTGCATGACTGTTTTTTTTAACCCTTTTATTTTGGCTCTGTGAGTGGTCCTTTTATTTGTCCTTTTTATTTGTAAAATAAACACTGAGTCTCCTTCCTACCTCCTGACCACTTTAGACACCCTGCTATCCTGTCAAGGTAGATAATGGGATTGAAAACTGAAGAATGTACAGTCCTGCATTTCATTTGTTTCGAGCCACATATGTTTTTAACTAAGAGCACTTGTCTGAAAGTACAATTTTATTAAGGAACACAACACGTAAAATTGTGTACACATTTCTAGTAAAAGTTACAGGCATAAGACAAATTTCCTTTTCTTTTTGCAATGTCAACTTACAATAATTGATTCTGAGTTTCAGTGTTTAAAAATAAAATATCAAACAGAACGAAATTTCAATGTACCATTTGTAATTCAGTAATATGAGAGATTTGGTCAGGGATCTGAATACTTTTGCAAGGCACTGTGTGTGTGTGTGTGTGTGTGTGTGTGTGTGTGTGTGTGTGTGTATATATATATATATATATATATATATATATATATATATATATATATATATATATATATATATATATAATGGTTTACTGCAAAAGCTCATGCTGGAAATACTAAGTTTTGATTGTTGGCCATATTTGACAAACCTATTTTGGTTTAAATTGTGTGATTTAAGACATGAAATGAACCCCTATGATGTGTTGTGCCTTAGTTTAGTGGTCAGGGATTTATATGAATTGTCACCCTGTGTGTTTGGCAGCATTGTCAGAGCTTGTCATCTGTTGACAATACCCTTACAAAAGTTTACCATAGTAAAAGCATAGCAAAGTGTAATAAAGCATAGTAAAAGCATGGCAAAGCATAGGTAAGCACAGTAAAGAACTGAGGTATTGCAGAGTATAATAAACATGCCAAACCAGGGTAAACTGTGGTAAATGCATAGTGTAACTAACATGCCAAACCAGGGTAAACTGTGGTAAATGCATAGTGTAACCAACATGCCAAACCAGGGTAAACTGTGGTAAATGCATAGTGTAACCAACATGCCAAACCAGGGTAAACTGTGGTAAATGCATAGTGTAAGCAACATGCCAAACCAGGGTAAACTGTGGTAAATGCATAGTGTAACCAGGGGTTCTCTTTCAATTTGAAAATAGCCATCAACTAATGGGTATCGCTGTCAGGTGATAGGATTATGCTGAGTTTGATATGAAAGCTGCCTTTAGGCCGCCGTAGCTCTGACGTGTACGTCCCACCCCTCGGGTGCTGAATGACTATGCAGAGCGTAAAAAGCCCAGCCTCTTTTACTTTCAGCTGCTGATCTGGATTGAGCGTAATCTATTTGTTGTTCTACAACACTGATTATTAAATAAAAAATAAAATTCAGTGTTTGTACCCTCCGTTGCCATAATTGTGCACGGGAAGCTGGCAGCTGCCCCTTCCCCGGGTTTATCTCACTGAAAAGGTAGTTACGTTCGCTGAGCGCAGACCGCAATTCACCGGGCTCAGTTGAATTTTTCGCCCGCCTTTAGCTCTCATATTCGACGTGCTGGCTGGCACTGCCCCTTAAGCACTCGGCTGAGTCGCTTATTTGAGTGTTCTCACTCTCTCAGCTTGCTGACTCTTTGAGTCTGTCTCGCTTACTATTATTATTTATTACTTTGAGAGCTTATTGTTATTATCTGTATATTTTATTACTTGTACTAACATTTGTTTTTCTTTCTTTCAGAGAGAAACACGAGTGTGTGTGTGTGTGTGTGTTGGCTGTGGCCAGACAGAACACTACAGCAGCGATCTTTTTAGATCATAGCCAGCTAGACACTCCGCAGCGGTCTTTATTAGACCATAGCCTGCTCCCTATGTGTTGGTTTAGATCTCCCGATCTAAATTTTAATCAGATTTTCTGATTTCTGATTATTCCCCAAGTGTGTCTCACCACACCCTCGCAGCGACACGTGCACCTGTGCACTCCCGTGCATATAAGAACATAAGAACATAAGACAGTTTACAAAACGAGAGGAAGTCATTTGGCTCGTTTGGTTGTTAGTAGCTTATTGATCCCAGAATCTCATCAAGCAGCTTCTTGAAGGATCCCAGGGTGTCAGCTTCAACAACATTACTGGGGAGTTGATTCCAGACCCTCACAATTCTCTGTGTAAAAAAGTGTCTCCTATTTTCTGTTCTGAATGCCCCTTTGTCTTATCTCCATTTGTGACCCCTGGTCCTTGTTTCTTTTTTGAGGCTGAAAAAGTCCCTTGGGTCGACATTGTCAATACCTTTTAGAATTTTGAATGCTTGAATTAGGTCGCCACGTAGTCTTCTTTGTTCAAGACTGAACAGATTCAATTCTTTTAGCCTGTCTGCATATGACATGCCTTTTAAACCCTGAATAATTCTGGTCGCTCTTCTTTGCACTCTTTCTAGAGCAGCAATATCTTTTTTATAGCGAGGTGACCAGAACTGAACATAGTATTCAAGATGAGGTCTTACTAATTCATTGTACAGTTTTAACATTACTTCTCTTGATTTAAATTCAACACTTTTCAAAATGTATCCGAGCATCTTGTTAGCCTTTTTTACAGCTTCCCCACATTGTCTAGATGAAGACATTTCTGAGTCAACAACAACTCCTAGGTCTTTTTCATAGATTCCTTCTCCAATTTTCTGAGTGTTGAGCCTGAACCTGAGCTTGAGCCTGAGGCCATCTCAGACTATGAAGAGGACATCTTCTCTCTGCAGGCGTCTGGTGACGATGAGCTTGTGCGGGAGGGACCTTCTTGCAACTCGGTGGACGAGCTGCAACAGGAACCAGAGGTATCTCCAGGGCCAGCTTTTGAGGCTTTGGTTGAGCGGGCGGTCAACATCTACTGGTGGATTGGCCCAGAGACAAGGAGCCCCAGGCCTCCTGGATCTCCTCGGTTAAGCCAGTACAGGACAGGACACTGCCCCCTTTCCCCAACTTTGTCAGGGAGATCCAGTCTTCCTGGTCTAACCCAGCGTCAGCGCCTAGCACTGTGGCTGGAGCTTGGGTTTTTTCTTCCATGCAGGGAGTGGAGGGTGCCGGCTTGGCAGCCTTCCCCCCCAGTGGACTCCGCCATCACGGCCCTCGTACAGGCACCGGATATTGGACCTACAATGTCCTAACAGACAGTGTCGGACAATAGAGATGCATCTCAAGAATGCGTATGCCGCTTGCTCCCAAGCTGCCCGGCTTTCCAATGTGTTGAGCATGCTCTCTATCTATTAGGCAATCCTTATTAAGGAGCTGCCTGATATGGTCACTGCGGCTCACAACAAGAGCTGAACCAAGTCTCTGAGGCAGTCACCAGACTGGCCCAACTCACGGCCAAAGAGGAGGGCCAATGCCTTGCAGCACTGGTGGTCACCAGATGGCAACTCTGGCTTTCCCAGGCTAGAGTTCAAGAGCATAAGAACATAAGAACATAGAAAGTTTACAAACTAGAGGAGGCCATTCGGCCCATCTTGCTCGTTTGGTTGTTAGTAGCTTATTTATCCCAGAATCTCATCAAGCAGCTTCTTGAAGGATCCCAGGGTGTCAGCTTCAACAACATTATTGGGGAGTTGATTCCAGACCCTCACAATTCTCTGTGTAAAAATTTTCTGTTCAGCAGCACAAGTCCTCCCTCCTGGACGCCACGATCACTTCTGGCCATACGTTTGGCCTCGCAGTGGAGGAGGTGCTTCAGAGGACAGAAGACCAAGGAGGCATCTAGGCAGTATTAAGCCTGCTTTGCCTGCTAGGGCTTCCCCCCCTGTGGGGGCAACAGCCTATGTCCAGGCCTGCTCGTGCTCCTACGGCACACCTGGCAGCACTTGCCCTGCAGCGTGGTTGGCCTGCAAAGAGGGGCAACTGGCGCCCTAGGGGGGTGGCAATCGCCAGTGATCCAAGGGTCCAGCGACTGCACCCCCCGCACAGCCTAAGGCTCAGCATCCCTGAAGGGTCACAGCAGTGCTCAAGACTATGCGGGCTGGTTACAGCCTTCAGTTCCAGTTAAAACCACCCCTCCCCCTTTCGGGGGGTGATCGTAACTGCAGTGAAGGACCCGCTCCAACATGCAGCTCTCAATACAGAAATCCTGGTGCTTCTCTTGAAGCGTGCCTTTCGCAAAGTAGGGGAGGGGTTCTATTCAAAGTACTTTCTAGTGCCCAAGAAGGATGGCGGGTTCCGCCCTATCTTGAATCTGAGACTTCTGAACAAACATCTTCGGGTGTTACGTTTCAAGATACTCACGCACCGCCATGTCACCCAGGCCATTCGGCCAGGCAATTGGTTTACCACCGTGGACCTGAAGGATGCATACTTTCACATACCCATCACGCCCAGGCACTGGAAATACCTTCGCTTCATGTTTCAGGACAGGTTCTACGAGTACTGCATACTTCCCTTCGGCCTGTCCCTTGCTCCTCGCACCTTTTCCAAGTGCATGGACGCCATTCTGGCCCCCCTGTGGGTTCAGGGCGTTCAACTGATGAATTATCTAGACAACTGGCACGTATGCTCTCAGTCACAGGAGCAAGCCCTGGCACATACGCCATTGGTCACAGACCACCTCCAGCGGCTCGGTCTCAGGATGAACCTGCAAAAGTGCCACCTCACGCCGAGCCAGCAATCGGATTTTCTGGGCCTCAACCTAGACTCTGTGTCTATGAAGGCCTGTGGCAAAGTGCCTGCCCCTGTGTGTATTTTGTAATGTATGTTGTGTATTAATGTTGGTGTATAGTCATTGGTACATGGGATATAAATGGGTTTGTGTAACACGAGTGTTTAAAATGTATATTTGTATTTAGGCACGAGGATTGCACAGCACTTCACGTGCAAGTAAAAAGTAATATTATGTGAGCACGGGGAATTGCACTTTATTAATTCACGTGCAGTTGTACCGCGACTCCAGTTGAATGATTGATTAGCAATGGAGTCTCGGTACAGCTGCATAAAAGCTACATGTTTTCACTCACTCTGGGTTGTGTGTTCAGTGAGTGGAGAATGGGATTGGAGACGGAGGTAATAATAATTGTAATAATAATAATAGTAATATTTCAAATAGAAGCTCACCGTGTTTCTTTAGCATTAGTCCATTTTGTTTCATCTCTTTGTTTTGGCTACCAGTGCCGTGTCCTGTGTTTTGTTTGTCTTGCAACCTTTAATTTTCTGTCTGTCTGTGCACTATTAAATGCTGAGCGAGACCATTTGCTCAGCTCCTCCAAACTCCACCTCTCTTTGTTTATTTCCTGGTTCCTGTTTCTGGTCTGACGTCCCCCACTCCAGCCGTCTTTGTGACACGTGGTGTCATCATGGGATTACCAGCGCCTCGTAGACGCAGACCAGAGCAGGAACCACAGTTTCTTGTTTAAACCCCCCCCCCAAAAAACAAAAACAAAAAAAAAACAAAAAAAAAAAAAACAAAAAGTCAGAATATGGCATCAGGTTGAGGGACTGGATCCAAGACAATGCTGGGCTGGAGGCCCAGTCCATGCCCATAGACATCCGGGTCCTGTGGCTGATGGACAGGGAGTGATGGGAGGCGTACGAGAGGGAACAAAGCCCAAACTCCCTGGAGGAAGGGGTGGAGTTGGTCCTCTGCTACCTGGAGGCAGCTATAAATAGAACAGCAGCCCAGGTAGCGGGGTCTGCAGCGCCCATGGAAAGGGGAACCACGAGAGTCCAGCTCCCAGGGGGGGGGACCGCAGGGATCCAAAGCCTGAGAGGGAGCTGTTCCCACTTCCACCAGCAGAGGGGGTGCCTGCTTGTATCACTTCCCCTACCATCACCACCTGGAGGAGACTTCGTCACCTTCCCCTGCAAGTGAGGGAGAGCCGCACCAGTCCCCTGCAAGTGAGGGAGAGCTGAACCAGTCCCCTGTAATGAGGATAGACTACACGCCGCTCCCACCTCCGCCGCCAGGAGACTACGCGCCGCTCCCACCTCTGCCACCAGGAGACTACACGCCTCCGCCACCTCCATCGCCAGAAGCAGAGCTGCAGGAGCTGCCTCTGCCTCCGCCACCTCCACCAGCAGAGGGTGAATGCCTGCTTGGTTCCCGTCCACCAGCAGAGGGTGAATGCCTGCTGGGTCCCTGTCCACCAGCAGAGGGTGAATGCTTGCTGGGTCCCCGTCCACCAGCAGAGGGTGAATGCCTGCTGGATCCCTTTCCAACAGCAGAGGATGAATGCCTGTTGGTATCACTTCCCCCACCATCACGAGGAGAGGAGCAGGAGCTGCCTCTCCCTGCACCAGAAGGACCAGGAATAGATGCTGGCGGTCCTCAGCAGCCCTTGCATAGGCTGCTGAGGGAAGCACTGGGAAGAACCGCCTTGCCGCAGTGGCCGAGAAGAGGGCCAACACCCCAGCTTGTCCTGACTCCCTGCCTCGCTTTGCCCAAGGATGCCTGCCTCGCTTTGCCCAAGGATGCCTGCCTCGCTTTGCCAAAGGATGCCTGCCTCGCTTTGCCCAAGGATGCCTGCCTCGCTTTGCCCAAGGATGCCTGCCTTGCTTTGCCTGGGGTTGCCAGCTGCTCCGCATCGCCTGGGGTTGCCAGCCGTTCTGCATTGCCTGGTCAGGAGACCACCTTCCCCCTCAGCAGTTTCGCTGCCAGAGATCTTGGGGGAGGTCTGGAGACCACCAACCCCAGCAGCTTTTCCGCTGCTGGACTTGCCCCAGCTGAGGGAGTCATTCTGGGAGCACGTCTGCTGACAGCTGCACCATTGACAGCATTTCCTCTGCCACTGTTACAGCGGGAGGAGAGATTCGCCCCACTTTCAGCATGTCTGGTGACAGCCTGGCCAGTAGCAGCCTGGCTACTGGCAACATTGCTGTCCATCAACCCCTTAAAGTCCTTGTTCTTGGCATAGGACTTTGAGTGAGACTTTTGGGATTTTAAGGGTGGAGGTGGCCATTGAGGCCATGTGTGCTTTACACAAGGGGGTGGGGTGGGGTGGGGGGTATATGTGGCAAAGTTCCCGCCCCTATGTGTATTTTGTGTTGTATGTTGTGTGTTAATGTTGGTGTATAGTCAATGGTACACAGGATATAAATGGGTCTGTGTGTTTAAAGTGTATATTTGTATTTAGGCACGAGGATTGCACAGCACTTCACGTGCAAGTAAAAAGTAATATTATGTGAGCACGGGGAATTGCACTTTATTAATTCACGTGCAGTTGTACCTTGACTCCAATTGAATGATTGATTAGCAATCGAGTCTCGGTACAGCTGCATAAAAGCTGCATGTTTTCACTCACTCTGGGTTGTGTGTTCAGTGAGTGGTTAATGGGATTGGAGACGGAGGTAATAATAATTGTAATAATAATAATAATAATAATAGTTCAAATAGAAGCTCACCTTGTTTGTTTAGTGTTAGTTCGTTTTGTTTCATCTCTTTGTTTTGGCTACCAGTACCGTGTCCTATGTTTTGTTTGTCTTACATCCTTTTATTTTCTGTCTGCCTGTGCACTATTAAATGCTGAGCGAGACCATTCGCTCAGCTCCACCAAACTCCAACTCTCTTTGTTTGTTTCCTGGTTCCTGTTTCTGGTCTGACGTCCCCCACTCCAGCCGTCTTTGTGACAAGGCCACATTAACAACTCAGAGAGTTACCTCAATAGAGTCTTGCCTCTCCCTATTCAGGTTGAGAGAGACAGTATGCATGGTGCTATGTCAGTGCATGCTAGGGTTGATGGCTGCTGCCTCGCAGACCCTTCCTTTGGGTCTTCTCCAACAAAGGCCTTTCCAGGCCTGGTTCAACTCGTTTGTGCTTCACCCGCAATGAGACAGACATCGCAGGCTGGTGATATCCCAGTCCTGCTGCAGAACCCTGCGCTGGTGGAGGATCCACTCCAACCTTCATCAGGGGACAACCATGGGTCCCGTCTTCCGGAGGGAAGTAATCACCACAGACACCTCCAACCATGGTTGGGGAGCAGTCTGGAATGGTGTGGGGACTTGGGGAGTGTGGATGGGGCCTTGGGCCTCAGCCCACATCAATGTCTTGGAACTCAGGACAGTAGATCCTGCCCTACAGCACTTTCTTCCAGTGGGCCAGAACAAACACGTGCTGATGCGGTCAGACAACACCACGATCGTGGTATATATTAACCGCCAGGGCGGCCTGAGGTCTCCGAGCCTTCACCGCATGGCAGTTCGGCTGTTACTGTGGTCGCAGCCCCAGCTGGCTTCTCCTCGAGCAGTCCACTTACCGGGCTGACTCAACCATGCCGCGGATCTCCTCTCCAGAGGAGGTCCCCTGGTCTCGGAATGGCGTCTCCACCCCGGGGCAGTGGAATGCATCTGGGAGTGGTTTGGCAGAGCAGACGTAGATCTCTTCGCCCCGCGGGAGTCTACACACTATCCTCTTTGGTTCTCAATGAGAGACCTTGACAGTCTCTTAGGAGTTGATGCCCTAGCCCACGAGTGTCCCGCTTGTCTCCTATATGCCACCTTCCTGGAGAAGGTCAGGGTAAAGAAAACTTCAGTGCTTCTGGTAGCTCCTTGGTGGCCCCAAAGGACCTGGTTTTCGACCCTGGTGCAACTACTGCACGGCCAGCCGAGGCAGATTCCCCTGTGGGCGGATCTCCCCTCTCAGGCCCAGGGCGATCTGTGGCACCCGAACCCCCAACCGATGCAGCTATGGGTCTGGCCCCTGAACGGGAACGCCTGTCAGCTCTAGGGCTGTCATCGGCAGCTACATCTACAGCACACACTTTTATGAGGTTCTACAGACTGAATGTTCTGGATTCCTCTGCTCCACTCTTTGGAGCTTCGGTCTTGGACTCTATTACACCAGTGGAAGAGAACACTTAGTGTTAGTCTGGATTAGACTGCTGTACTCTTTGAGTAGGCTCTCCAGCGTTACCCATGTGGTAAGAATATCCCGGTAGATATCATACTGTTAAAGACCCTCTGTTCATAGAACAGTGTTAGGACATATGTCTTTCGAACCACATGCTGTGGCGCTGTTCCGTGTATATTTTTTACATGTAGATTGATCCTGTCCTACTGCCGCATGGTCTCCCTCACGACTGCTTTGGTACACAGTACCCATTAGTTCATGGCTATTTTCAAATTGTAAGAGAACGTAAGGTTGCGGATGCAACCCCGGTTCTCTGAAAGAGAAAATAGCCATCAAGCAGCGAGGTCGCTTCAGTAGCCCTTGTGACCTGAAGCAAAAGAGGCTGGGCTTCCTACACTCTGCATAGTCATTCAGTACCCGAGCGGCGGGGCTTAAAGGCAACTTTTATATCAAGCTCAACATAATCCTATCACCTGACTGCAATATTCATTAGTTGGTGGCTATTTTGTCTTTCAGAGAACCGGGGTTGTATCCGCAACCTTACAATCTCCAAAGTTAAACACAATGCATTAATTCACCCTTTGGCTGACTGTTACAATTGCTCCAGTATCTTTTAAAATAAATGTAGCATATGTTTTTAAAGTCAATTCTGTTTTTTATTCTGCACACCCCTTAACTCTAAACTAAATAGATCAGTGGTTGAACTTGAGCTTAACCCTAACACTGTAGCTTCCAGTTCTCCACTCTAACCACTAGTCTAAATTGCCACAGGTGATTTGTCCTCCAAGGTAACTGGATGGGATGGCAAATCTGTTCACTTTGAGCTCAAAGGCTTTCCTGTTTTCAATGTGTTGGGTAAAGTCAACACAATATATACAGTTATTTCTGTAAACACATTAATGGAAACATTTACTGTTCATTTTGTTTCTTGAATGCATTTTTGTCACATGGACAATTTGAAAAACCATTACATCACTTGCAAGATGCATACAGTGCTTTTCTAAGGTTTTACTGTACTCTATCATTTATTATGTTTTCATATAGTTTACTGCCCTTGCTATGCTTTTACACTGTTGCTAGTTTACAGCTAATCTATGCAAATAGTGCTAAGTGGATGATCTGATTGTGCACAAGAGTACAAACATTCTCTATCAGTGCACATGGCACAGGCCAGTACAGTAATGCCCTAATTTAAAACAATTAGAGGTTTCAACCACAGACAGACATGGAGTAAAGACATTTGTGCTGAGATCTTAAAAAAATCTTCATGTCGTGGATGCAGATATCACATAAATAATTAAAACTACTAGCATGACCTACAACTCCACCCGAATGAATGACTTACCTGAATCTGGTTCAGCAAACAGTTTTAGATGTGTATGATATCTCAGTAATGAATTGCTCTCACCCCTCTGAAAATTGTTTGGTTCAGATTTCATTAAAGAGAATGGTGCAATGTCCAGAGTTCAGGGTTCAAATGGAAAAACCATCATAGCTGGTGTTTGGTCTGTTTTTACAGTGTAACTTCCTTTTTTTTTAGCACTTTTCTAATTAAATGTAAGCCTCAACCTTAGTGCAGGTGGAAAGTTGTTTAAAATGATGTAATTATTTTACCCTTGTTTTTCTTCATAAATTGGAATATCCAATATCCCCTCACATCTGCAACTCCCCCCTCACCAAGCCAATCACCTCTTTAGACCCAGTAGCTTGGTAGTGGATGCCAGCTGGCTTCTGTACACCAGTCACCTGGCCAGTAGGGTTGGTGCAGCAGAGTGTTTTTTCCTCCCCAACCCCCACAAACCACAGGTTAGGCTTTCACAAGCTGAGCCACACGGGAGTCCTGGACAGTATTTTTAATTGAGGGCTCACATAAGAGCATAGCAACATTGAGCAGTAGAAACAACACACTGCATGTTTAGCATAAAATCAGGAAAGATGTTTGGAAAAGCAAATAATGCCACATACTGTAAAAGTGTCTGGATACTGAAAATACTATTTACTATAAGAATCATATATTAAAAAAAAAACATGCAATCATTTTATTAGGTGCATACTTTGTTGTTCTCTTTTCTTTTACAAAATCTCAAACCCATTTTACAACAATGCATCAGCATTATACAAATAAAGACATTGACAAGAAAAAGATACATTGCAATTCTACCCTTCCACACTCCACTACTGTACATGTCACTGAGTTGCAAAACTGTTGTTATATCCCAGGCATTGCCAAGTGCTCTTCAGACTTGTCAGTTTGGTGCTTTGCTTGATTTTCAACTTGGAATGAGTTAGTTCAACTTATTGAGTCACCAACATTCATAGCATGTGGATTTTTGATTTGTTTGTGCTTGTATCAGAGGATAGCATTACAACATCTCTACCCTGGTTCTCTTAACATCCTGTAGAAAGTTTAACCTTGAAAAGAAAGGCAGATCTAAATTTAAACTGGAATGTGGATCGATCTCCTGATTTTGTTGAAACAACTAGGGACTCAAGGTCAGGCAATGCTCATTAGAAGTGTTCCTGTGCTAAACATGCCAGAGGTTTTTATATGTGAACTGATTAACCCTGCATCTGACTGGCACTGAGAACAATAAACTGGTCAACACCCCACTTTCATTTCCAGAGAGAAATGAGTAGCTGTCAAAAAATACCTAGTATTGACCAAAAATAAAGAGGTTTAAAATGAATGGTGTTATACCCTTTACAATATGGAGCCGAGAGCTCTCTCTAAAAGTAGACATTTTTGAAAGATTAAACCCTCTTGATGCCTAGGCTATTGCTGTTCATGATTGGTCTGCAGAAATGACCTGTTGCGTGGAACACTGAAGCCCAGATTTATAAAAGGATTGCGCATGCTTTACGACCGTAAAACGGGCGCTGAGGGTTCTAAATTCTTGAATTATAAAACACACGCAATGGCATAAACACGCAATTAAGACGTGATTTCCAGGGGCAATGTCTCTCTGTTCTTTAGCCCTTGATGCATATGTAATTCTGTAATTTTGGGGCGTTTCTGAACGAAACCGCTAAAATTGGGAGGGGATTTTGCAAATGAGGTCTATTAAATATTCCGTCTAATTTATTAAAGCTGCCAGTAATTGTGGGACTCATATTTGCGTGATTATTTTAAGAACTCTGAAAAACAGGTGTTAATTTGTCACAGTCAGACAGTAGGCTATCCTCCACTGTTTTTTTTTTTAAAAAGACAGGGACAGATGACACAGTTAGTTTGTAGCTAGAGCAAGTGCAGTTTTTCGACAATATACCATACAGATATGCTTTAAAATCATACAGAGCAAGAAATACAAATAGAAGAGTTGTAACTGCATATATGTCTAAATGGTTAAATGGCAAAGCAGTACAAATGGCAAAATCATTGCCGAAGAAAAAAAAATAGCAAATATATTAAATAATTACTTTTCACATGCTTTTACAAAGGAGAATATGGACAAAATGCCCCACATGTCATCCAGTTCCAGTTTTAAATAACTTTAGCATAACTGAGGCAGAAGTGTTAAAGGGACTATAAAATAAACAAATCCCCTGGGCCAGATGAGATCCTCCCAATAGTACTCAAAGAAGTGAAAGAAGTTATTTACAAAACGCTTAACAAGATCATGCAACAGTCTCTTGACACAGTGGTTGTACCGACAAACTGGAAAATTGCAACATAATACCGATCCACAAAAAGGGAGACAAAACCAAACCAGGTTTATGTTGACCCAGAAATGTCTTCATCTAGACAATATGGGGAAGCTATAAACAAAGGCCAACAAGATGCTCGGATATATTGTGAAAAGTGTTGAATTTAAATCAAGGGAAGTAAGTAAGTAATGTTAAAACTGTACAATGCATTAGTAAGACCTCATCTTGAATATTGTGTGCAAGTATTTAAGTATTTTACTATTTTGTGTTTAGTTGTAAGTTGTTATACATTCCATTGGGGTATATAAACTTTTGGCTACAACTGTTTTTAACAATATATACTGATGCACAAAAGAAACACAACACTCAGGTCTAATGATTTAATAAAATATTTTAAACATAGATATATAAAAAAAAAATCACTGAAAATGTGAACAGAAATCCAGATCAAAGAATCATGATAGTTTTCAGTATGAGACGTGAATGTGGCAGGGAGCCTGTCACAAAGACGGCCAGAGTTAATAAATAGACAAACAAAACGGACTAAACAAAACAAACACAAAACAAACACAAACACAATTTAATTGAATTTAACGATTACTTTTGTTATTATTTCTACCTCTGTCTCCTATCCCGTTCTCCACTCACCGAACACACAACCCCGAGTGAGTGAAAACATGTTGCTTTTATGCAGCTGTACCGAGACTCGACTGCTAATCAATCATTCAGTTGGAGTCGTGGTACAACTGCACGTGAATTAATAAAGTGCAATTCCCCGTGCTCACATATTATTACTTTTTACTTGCACATGAAGTGCTGTGCAATCCTCATGCCTAAATACAAATATACATTTTAAACACTTGTGTTACACAGACCCGTTTTTTATCCTGTGTAACAATGCAAGAGTCAGCATAACGCTCATCATGACGTTTCCACACATGTTGTCTTCCAACAGGTCTATCAAGGGCAAAGCGGCATTCATCAGTTTATAAAACACTCCACCACTCTCTCTCCACCATTCTCGCCAGCACTCTCTGTCCAGCACTGTCTCTCCACTACTCTCTCCAGCACTCTCACTCCACCACTCTCTCACTCTCTCTGCACCACTCTCTCCACCACTCTCTCTCCACCGCTCTCTCGCCACCATTCTCTCTCCACCACTGTCTCTGCACCACTCTCTCTCCTCCTCTCTCTCTCCGCCACTATCTGCCACCACCTCAGATGTTCTCTAACCCACAGACAGGCTGCCTTCAATCATACAGATTGCAACCAGGCTTCATTATTCAAGCGGGGCATGGTCGTATCTTTCACTGTTCTTGCATTAATTAAAATCATGTCTTTTCAAATGGCTATTTATACAGATTCTTAATCAGCTCATTTTGGCAATTTTAACAACTCAAATACCAAACACTGAGCGCCTGGCATTTTTATGAAATTATATTATTTGAGCTCAGAATTTTGTTATTCCGAGGAACAACACTACTCAAACAATCAACAAACCTATCTGCTCACTATTTAAAATGTAAATAACATTATGTATGTGCCCAATAAGCTATTGATAAAACTTAGACTGTTGCGTTTTCATTGTGTATCAGTATATCATTTACTATAAATTGAAGTTACCATGTAGAAAAACACACTTTTTTAAAGGCGTTTTAAATGAGCTTATGTATTTAGTTAGGAACTTATTAACCTACACTTTAATATTTCCTGATGTGTAAGTGAATGATTGATGTTACTTTACCCTGTGTAAACTGTCAGTGAAGTGCTGCCTTGAACACACAATCACTCCACCTCGGGTTGATCCATCGCTTAAAAAAAGAGGAAAAAAAGCTTCCCTCTGCAGGTTTAACCCCCTGCCCTTATTTTAATTTACAGATCAATTTTTTATTACTTCTAAACGAATATATATATATATATATATATAGATATATATATATATATATAATATATATATATTAGTATATATATATATATATATTATATATATAATCCCTCCCCCTCCAGGTGACCTGTCACCCTCCCCTCCCAGGAATCATTAAAAAAAAAAAAACAAGTAATTGTATAACTGGGTACATTGACTTGAATGCACTTACTTACATATTTGAACGAGAGGTCAATGAAAGCATGGGCGTGTAAGAGCATGAATCGGTTTGCACTTGGTTGTGTAGCGCTTAATAACAGGGATACCTCTGCAGCAGCTTCCTTCCATGTCTCCAGCATGGAGAATTGCACCATGTTTATCCTCGCGGTGGAGAGCTCTAACATAGTCTTTTTAAAATGAAATAGACATTGCCGCCAGGATAAGTTGTGAGGAGGGAGCCAATGCTAAACTATCTCTTTTTTTCCCGCTGTTATTCCAGCCAGCCATATCTTATGTTGGTGCTCAGATAAATGAAGATTAGAGTCATCATTAAGCAATAAAAAAGTCCCAGCGGCAAATCCTTGTCAAGCAAATTGGACAAAGTAGAGGCCTCACGGCCCCAGAAGAGAAGGATATCCGGGCATTGGCATTCCTATAAAATGTGTAGTAAAGTGCTAGGAACATACAGGGAGCAGAATCCGCAGTGTGGGTTCAAGATAATACCCATAAGGAAGCTTCTATGGGCAGTCAAATAAGATCTATGACAGACCTTACGGTGGATTCATTGGTGGTTAGGGTTTTTGGAAGCCCAGACTGCTTCCCAATCAATTTGTCTGTCAGGTTTCTTTCCCATAAAGAGTTAGTGGTTTATAGGAGGCTTTGAGTAAGGTGCAAATACATTTCTGGGACCATTTCCCTAAGAAAGAGCCCCTTTTGGTGACCCAGTTTATCATAGGATGCAGCTGCAGTTCTGACTGCCAGGGCACACCATAAGCCCGAAGGGCAGAGTGAAGTCTGAGGTTGAAAAAAAAAGAACCAGGTAAATCAAAACCTGAACATAATTCTTGGAATCTGAGGAGACCATCTCTATTAAATATATCATTAAGCATGTTAATACGTTTTTTAGACCAGGGTGCAAAAAAAGGAAGAAAGAATAGCTTTGTTATGCCAGATAGGGGAGTGTAGATGCCATATCATGTTGTGTCCCATATATGCTTTTCCAACGCTCTCCAGCCTGCAACTGAGTTAGCTGTAAAAGGACCATAATGTAAAACGAATTTTTTAAGCATAAGCCCCACAAATAATACAGCAAGTAGTCTGATGGGTGAGACCAAAGCTTCCTCGATTGCCAGGGCACAGTAGACAACGAATCCAGCCAGACCTTCAGAGAATGCAAGTGCGCTTTCCATCCATTTATCAAGTGAGTTTATAAGTTACTCTGTAAAATTGCCACAAAAATAGTAGCGACATAAGGGAGAAAAAATGGTTTTCCATTCATTGGAAATTCATGTCATAGCCTAATTTGCACGTATCGCTACATTTTCAGGTTATTTGCAAGAAATATACATTGCTAGATGATTTTTCATACATTTTTTTTACTCGCTCGCTAGTCTAGCGAGTATATTCTAAAATTAAAAATCAATTAATCTTGGCCCTGTTCCACATATGCAGTTCACAAAACCAACAATAGTATGTGCATCTCATATGGTGAACCTGAACCTGCAGTGAGCATCAAATGATGTAAATAAGTGTTGCATTTATAAAAGGTACTTACAAAGGTAAACCTATAAAACCTGCAGCATTGTTTTCACATGTTTCCCCACTAGTTTAAAGGTTGCTTAGAACAGTGTAGGCTACTAGGATGCATACTACTAAACTGCATAAGCAGAAAGAAAGAAAAAAAGTTGTATTATAAAGCCATTTAAAAGGTATGCGTGTAAACTGTATGTGTGTGTTTGTGTATATAAGACAATTAAACATTCAGTGGAGACTTGAGACTAGTGGTGCCAAATCAGCTGAACAAAAGCCCACTTTTAAAATAGGAGAAAATAATTACTGAATAAAGAAGAAAAAGGTTAACAAATTTGAACATTATTTCTCAGTTTGTGTTGTTATTGTGTACATCTGAAATTATACAAAATAATGCTGACAGTTCTCTCATTTACAAACTGCAACAGGTGTGTGTGTGGGGGGGGGGGGGTGTTTACTGAGTAATTTATTTTTAATTAATGTCTTTAGCAAGTGTGACGCATTCAATAAGATTGCTTGTGTGATTGTCAGGCAAATCAGCACATTTTTGGCAGTGACACGATAAAATAAAATAAAAAAAATACTAATACTTCTGATTGGTTTATGTTTGGGGAAACCCCCAATACAGTCCATATATATATAAGAGACCAAAATCCCTGCAAAACAAACTCAGAGAGCTAGGAAGGAAATTAAAAGACAAGACCAAAACTGTGGTATTTTCTGGGATACTGCCGGCACCTTGCAAAGGACCATATGGACAGCTGGAAATAATTAATCTAAAGCATGGCTGAAGACGTGGTGCACACGGGAAGGCTTCACCTATCTTGATCATTGGACCACATTCTACAATAAGGACTATCTGTATAGATGGGATGGACTGCACTTAAATAAAAAGGGAACCAATCTACTGGAGAAAAGATCCTCGAGCAGGTTCAGAAGCATTTAAACCGAAAGGAAGGGGGGAGAAATCAACAAAAAAAAAAAAAAAAACAGAAGGGAGACCGCATCAAAACAAAGACAACAACTCAGGTAAGACAACCATAAATGTATTTATCTAAATGCTAGAAGTATCAGAAACAAAATTTTAGAACTTGAAGCTACTGCACTAACAAGTAACTATGATGTGATAGCTGTTACAGAAACTTGGTTGTCTGGAGTGATGGGGATGAATATAATATTTGTGGGTATATGCTGTATAGGAAAGACAGGCAGGACAGAAGAGGTGGAGGGGCAGCGCTATACATAAGAAACAGTCTTGAAGCCCAGGTGTTAAACCTGGACAAAGAAAATAAATCTGAATCAATATGGGTCAGAAAAACAGACAAAAATTCAAAGGGCATAATAATAGGAGCATTCTATAGACCGCCAGATTCAGATGGTGAGCAAAATAATCTGTTATACAATGACATTAGAAATGTGTGTAGCAAAGGAGAAGCCATACTAATGGGGGATTTCAACTTCCCCCATATAAAACGACTAGCAACCTCAGACCACAACATAGTTTCATTTGAAGTGCTTTTTAAAACCCCAAAAGTAAAGCTAAGGTTTACAATTTTAGAAAAGCAAACTATGAAGGTATGAAACAGGGACTAACAGAAGTAGATTGGAGTAAAATAGAGAAAACATCCACAGAAAAAGGATGGCTGTTCTTCAAAAATGTAGTACTACAGGCGCAAAACAATTACAAAGTAAGCAAATAGACAAATCTAAATGTAAAACTAAATTGCCAAAGTGGTTTAATAGATCAATTAACAAAAATATTCAGCGAAAAAAGGCTCTTTACAGAGCATTAAAAAGGGACCAAAAACAAAGTACACAGAAAGAGTACACAGAACTGCAAACACCAGTCAAAAAGGAAGTTAGAAAGGCCAAGAGAGAAATAGAAATGAACATTGCTAAGGGGGCTAAAACCAATTCCAAAATGTTTTTCCAATATTACAACAGCAAGAGAACATTCAAATGTCTAAGAGATACAAATGAGAAAATTATAGATGAAGAAAAAAATAGCAAATATATTAAATTATTACTTTTCACAAGTTTTTACAAAGGAGGGTACGGACAACATGCCCCACATGTCATCCTGTTCCTATCCAGTTTTAAATAACTTTAGCATAACCGATGCAGAAGTGTTAAAGGGACTAGGAGCTTTTAAAATAAACAAATCCCCTGGGCTGGATGAGATCCTCCCAGTAGTACTCAAAGAAATGAAAGAAGTAATTTACAAACCGCTTACCAAGATCATGCAACAGTCTCTTGACACAGTGGTTGTACCGACAGACTGGAAAATTGCAAACGTAATACTGATCCACAAAAAGGGAAACAAAACTGAACCAGGTAACTACAGACCAGTAAGCCTGACTTCTATTATATGCAAACTTATGGAAACTACAATAAGATCCAAAATGGAAAATTACCTATATGGTAACAGTATCCTGGGAAACAGTCAGCATGGTTTTAGGAAAGGGAGATCGTGTCTAACCTGCTTGATTTTTTTGAGGATGCAACATCAATAATGGATAATTGCAAAGCATATGACATGGTTTATTTAAATTTCCAGAAAGCTTTTGACAAAGTCCCGCATAAAAGATTAATTCTCAAACTGAACGCAGTAGGGATTCAAGGAAACACATGTACATGGATTAGGGAGTGGTTAACATGTAGAAAACAGAAAGTACTGATTAGAGGAGAAACCTCAGAATGGAGTGAGGTAAAACCAGTGGAGTACCACATGGATCAATATTAGGTCCTCTGCTATTCCTAATCTATATTAATGATTTAGATTCTGGTATAGTAAGCAAACTTGTTAAATTCACAGATGACACAAAAATAGGAGGAGTGGCAAACACTGTTACAGCAGCAAAGGTCATTCAAAATGTTCTAGACAAGATTCAGAACTGGGCAGACACCTGGCAAATGACATTTAATAGAGAAAAGTGTAAGATACTGCATGCAGGAAATAAAAATGTGCATTGTAAATACCATATAGGAGATACTGAAATTGGAGAAGGAATCTATGAAAAAGACCTAGGAGTTTTTGTTGACTCAGAAATGTCTTCATCTAGACAATGTGGGGAAGCTATAAAAAAGACCAACAAGATGCTCGGATACATTGTGAAAAGTGTCGAATTTAAGTCAAGGGAATGAATGTTAAAACTGTATAATGCACTAGTAAGATCTCATCTTGAATATTGTGTTCAGTTCTGGTCACCTTGCTACCAAAAGGATATTGCTGCTCTAGAAAGAGTGCAAAGAAGAGCGACCAGAATTATTCCGGGTTTAAAAGGCATGTCATATGCAGACAGGCTAAAAGAATTGAATCTATTCAGTCTTGAACAAAGAAGACTACGCGGCGACCTAATTCAAGCATTCAAAATTCTAAAAGGTATTGACAATGTCGACCCAAGGGACTTTTTCAACCTGAAAAAAGAATCAAGGACCATGTGTTACAAATGGAGATTAGACAAAGGGGCATTCAGAACAGAAAATAGGAGGCACTTTTTTACACAGAGAATTGTGAGGGTCTGGAGTCAACTCCCCAGTAATGTTGTTGAAGCCGACACTATGGGATCCTTCAAGAAGCTGCTTGATGAGATTCTGGAATCAATAAGCTACTAACAACCAAATGAGCAAGATGGGCCGAATGGCCTCCTCTCATTTGAACACTTTCTTATGTTCTTATTGATAGTATTCATCATATAATATGATTCAGAAGAATATCATCTTTGAATATCGTCTTGTGGCAGAGCAAAGCTCTGCCCTTTTTAAATTGGCAGGAATGGGGTTAATTTCCCCTACCTGCCTGGGTTTATTATGTTCAGGTGGCTGGGGTTGATTAGTTGATTAGGTTAATTAACGATCAATCAGCGCCCAGCCACCTGACATAAAAGGAGGCCTCTGCTTCTCATTTGGGAGGAGGGAGCTAAGGAAGCAGGTTGGTGTTTTGTTGGTTGTGATTTTTCAATTTTCTAAATCCAGTGAAGGCATTGCTCAGCCTGGAAACCTTTATTTTGTACAATTTGCTTTTTTGTCTCTCTTTTTGTGTTTCAATCCCTTTGTTTTGGCCCTTGTGCCTTTTTATTTTTGTATCTATTTATAATAAAAGTATATTTTTTTGAACTGCAGTCTGTCTCTGGGCCTCTGTCCACTCGCCAGCCTGCCACACATCTTCATACAGGGAAATGGTATGCTTTGAATATCATCTGCATACAGGGAAATGGTATGCTTTGAATACAATCTACATACAGGGAAATGGTATGCTTTGAATATCATCTTCATACAGGGAAATGATATGCTTTGAATACCATCTTCATACAGGGAAATGATATGCTTTGAATATCATCTGCATGCAGGGAAATGGTATGGTTTGAATATCATCTGCATACAGGGAAAAGGCATGCTTTGACAAACTTAAATTCAATAGGTTGGTGCTATTGTATTCTGTCGAATATTCTGTGCTAAGGGTTCAAGTGAGAGCAAACAAAAGTAGAGAACACAGGCAGCCTTGTCTGGTGCCTCTATCAATATTAAAGTGTTCAGAGTGATATACACCAGTCGATACCATGGCAGAGGCACTGGCATACATAATATGTAACATAAATAAATTCTGTCCCTATACCAAAGCAATACAAGGCATAAAAAGGGTGTTCAGGGTGAACACGTATATCCTTAAACTTTTCAAAATGCATAGTCAAATATAATTTAAGATCTTGTCCTTCTTTGGAAGAAGGGAGATATTGAGATATTCAGTATTGAGGTCACAATGAAATGTACCTTTTTCAATTGCAGAGTGCAATGCCATAAGCAAAATTTGTCCTAATAAATGCCAAAATGCTAGTAATAATTCAGGAGGAATACCATATGACGGGCATGTTGCCTTTCCTCACACTCTGAAGTGCAGTTTTTAGTTCATCAAGAGGGGTGGGTTTGCCCAATTCTGTGGCTTCTTCAATGGATAATTTAGGAAGATCTAGGCTCTGTAAAAATACAGGACCAAACCTTTGTGTCTTGGGAAGAAGTAGAGCTATTAGGGCTTACGATTAAATCGAAAATCGATTTTTCAATCGATTCCATTCTTCATTACATACATCAATATAAATACTGGATAATCTATTCAATAATTACATTTTTGTAACACGCATAGTTAATAACATTATTTAAGTTTATCAACGAAACTTCACCGAACGCCTTGCCTTGCTATTTACAGTATTTCTGCCAGACAAGCAGTGGGCGTGCTCTTCTCTTCCTGCTCATGTTAAATAGCATCTGATTTGCTGGTCCCATCCTACCAGCGAATCAGTTTTACAAATGCTTTGTAGATACATGCCCCTGTGTATTGTATATAAACAAACAAAAAAGAGTGGCTCCTTGAATACAGAGCAGGATGACCGGCTTGTATTCCTGGCAGACAGCCTGTCAATAAATTGTGCACATTGAAGAAAACTGACTGTATATAGTTTGGAGTTTCAAAATTAACTGTTATATAATGAATATTTAACAATATTCAATAACATATAAAAGCATCAGTGAATTATAGATGTTGTGGTAAGTAAATCAGTTTATAATTATTATTATTATATTATTATTATTATTATTATTATTATTATTATTATTATTATCATGTTTTAGGCAGGGTTTTCCGCATTGTGTGTTTCACAGATACTGAAGGTAATTAATAATAATAATAATAATAATAATAATACTACACCTTAATAGTAACAATTACCTAAGCAGTGTTTCTGTAGGTAAAAATGTCAACATACAACTGAATCAGCATTTAAATCACTCAACAATCTGTTGTTTTTTCATCTCTATCACTACGAATTACAGAAAAATTGGAAAATATGCTCTTTATTTAGTCAGAGAACAGAATGTAGTGTGCATGACGGAAGGCAGCAGCAGGGCTGATAGGTGATGTAATCACATACAAAGACGTAAGCCTGATATACGCTCCTTGTACAGTGGTATCAGCGCTGTGCTTTAGTGCGAGAGGTCTCGGGTTCACGCCCGCCCTCTGCCTGTGTATGGATTTCCTCGCCCTGTGTGATGTGCCTGCCTGCGAGAACCGAGGTGGCGGGCCTGTGCATTCAGAAGGGTCTACTTGACAGCGGGGATGTGGCAAGGCCTAGCCCCAAGGAGGACATGTGTACTCCAGGAAGAAAGTAAAAGCAGAGAGAGTACACTGGTTACAAGGCCCGACTCACCAAGGTGGCGGGCCTGTGTAGCCGGCAGGGTCAGCTCGACAGCGGGGATACGGCAAGGCCTAGCCCCGAGGAGGAGAGCACGGCTGGGAGGTCATATACAACAGACAGATAAAAAGAGCGGCCTACCACACAAGCAAGGAGGCCACTGAAAGACAGAAAGGACTCCAATTGTTGATTCCAGGAAAGCAGCAAGCCGGCTTTCAGCACGAATTCAAGGGAAATACAACCGACTTGAATCGACTCAAGAAGCTCTTTCCTTATCCACACTCAGCCAGACATAGAGGTCTTATCTTACTGTCTTGAGAGGGAAAAAGAGGAGGATCTTCCTGCGAGTGACGGTTTTATTCCCTCGGTAGGCGGGACCGAGTGCGTCATCATGGGAAGGGGCCTTTCGGCAGCTCTAGTATAAAGAGCTCAGCAATACCTACACGAAGGGTAGGAATATCCCATACCAATGTAAGTGGTGGTCGTCTTCGAATTGGAAGGGAACTGCAACACTCACCAGCACATGGGGACTGATTATAGCTGACAGTCAGAGCGCACCAGGAGAAAACCCCCACTGCTGCCAATGGGGCGCCGGCTCATAACAGAGGCAGTGACAAGCAAGGGAAAGAGAGTACATTTCAGCATTACAAGAGCCAAGCAAATCGTACACTACACCACAGGTTGAAACATGGATGCAACATGGGTGAAAGCGCTCCGTCTGTAGAAAGAATTCTATCAAAATGTTTTTTTTTTTTTTTAATTGTTAGCAGGTTTGTGTTGCTGTGGGGCCATGAACGGGTTTACGTTCAACAACTAAATAAAATGTTACTGCTTGTGGCAGAGCAGAGCTCTGCCCTGTATAGATTGGCAGGGATGGGGTTAAATTCCCCTACCTGCCTGGGTTTATTGTGTTCAGGTGGCTGGGGTTGATTGGGGTAATTAACGATCAATCAACACCTAGCCACTCGACATAAAAGGAAGCCTCAGCTTCCCATTAGGTATAGGAGGGAGCTGAGGAAACAAGCTAACGGTTCTGCTTGCTGTTTTTTGTTTTGCTGTGTTTTTTTTTTTAATATTTTCTGATCCAGTGAAGGCATCGCCCAGCCTGGAAACCTTTATTTTTGTAAGTTTTCCTTTGTGTTTTGTTATTGTGTATAAATACCTTTGTTTTGGCCCTTGTGCCCTTTTATTTTGTGTTTATTTGTGAATAAAAGTATTAGTTTTTTTGAACTGCAGTCTATCTCTGGGCCTCTATCCACTTGCCAGCCTGTCACACTGCTATATTAAGCACTGATAATGATCTGAAGCCATGATATTGCAAAATAACAAAATCCTGTTTTTACTTTAAAAAAATGTTTTTCATTAAAAACTTGTCATTCTCTTATTAAAGCAAACCAAGTAGGAATTTGCATTTTCAATGTTTTTTTTCAAGTTAAGTAAGCTTATTTGTGTATAAATAATGACAAAGTTGAATCTACTTTAAAGGCAGCTGAACTGTAAGGTAATTAAACTTTGCTTATACTTTCCCCGCCGCTCTGTGCAATGTCAGCCCTGGTTAAAGATATAAATAATGTACCTGATCCGAAGCAGTGTGAAACTTGCCTGAATATTAAAGAAAATATATATATATATTTTAAAACTAGCAAGAAATGACTTGTTGCACTAACAGCAGTTCCATTATTGTTTTACATTATTGTTTTGCCCTCT
The DNA here is from genome assembly GCF_017654505.1 of Polyodon spathula. Lineage (NCBI taxonomy): Eukaryota > Metazoa > Chordata > Actinopteri > Acipenseriformes > Polyodontidae > Polyodon > Polyodon spathula. The sequence continues at coordinate 3,667,130 of NC_054564.1, read as the reverse complement.
AACTCAATGGACCATATCTAGAAGCAAGCACAAAGGCAAAGACACCATTTCTTGGAACAATAAGACCGTTTTAATGTTATAAAACAAGAAACAACTCTTGTCTGGTCCTTCCTACACTAAGTTTATACTGTTGAAATTGGTTTATTCAGCAAAAAAATTCTTTGCATTTGCTTCAGAGTGAAGTCTTTTTTTATATATAGTAAAACAGTTGTTTTGACATGGCAAGTGTTTTGAACTGCCTTACTTAATTACCTTCTAAAGAACAGTACTTGCTTGTCTTTGTTTGTCTTTCCTTTAGTAAACTACATGTGTGTATTCTAGGTGCAGCTCTGTGCAGAGACATGCATGTATTTGTGTTTAATGCATGTTCAGTACATATTATACATTTTATGCTGAAACATCTGCCCAGTTTTGTAGGTTTGTAATTACTGATACCATAGCTTCACAACAGCAAGGTTTGCTTAGTTTCTTAGAGCTTCTTACTTATAATAAATAAATAAACATTTGCTTCTCTGCGCTCAGCAGTTAGTCCTTCAGTCTGCTCCCCTACTGGCGCCTGTGACTGAGTCAGTGTTACTGAATACGAAAGGTTACTGGTCCAGAGATTATCTGTAAAAATGAGTCTAATTTAGATTTTTGTTATTATACAGTTAAATAAACTGTTAATGCAAAAAATGTTATTTTTTACAGTTGGTTATTTTATCAACATTGGAAATGATGTTAAACTCAGAAAAACTGAATGAACCCTGTATTGATTGAGTGTATCTGATTGAGTGGGGCATGGGGGCAGGGGGTTAGTCAAAATGACCATTGGCCGCTTTCACCCATGGATGTAGTGTGACTTACAAAAGTGAAGAGCTCAGGAGTAAATAAATGCAAGTAGTTTTTGAGTAAGGTGGGAGAAAGCAGTAACTATAGAATTACGGGTAATCAGGATATGCAAATTTCAGCATTAAAAGAGCCAAACAAATCATGCGATAGTTGTTTTATTTGCTTGGTTCTTGAAGATCTAGCTATCTTTATCTAAACAATAAAGAATGATTTTCACTGCCGCTCGGCTCCATTGAGTTTACTCAACCTAGCAATAAACTCTCTACCTTTTGTCATAAAGCAATGTCCATTCAAAGTGCTTCTCAGCTTTTCTGCGCTGATCTGACCTTTCGTATAGGTGAGAAATGTCAGTACCAGTCGACTCCTACAGTGTAGTGCCCCTCGGCTCCTACAGTGTAGTGCCCCTCGGCTCCTACAGTGTAGTGCCCCTCGGCTCCTACAGTGTAGTGCCCCTCGGCTCCTACAGTGTAGTGCCCTCGGCTCCTACAGTGTAGTGCCCCTCGGCTCCTACAGTGTAGTGCCCCTCGGCTCCTACAGTGTAGTGCCCCTCGACTCCTACAGTGTAGTGCACTCGGCTCCTACAGTGTAGTGCACTCGACTCCTACAGTGTAGTGCACTCGGCTCCTACAGTGTAGTGCACTCGGCTCCTACAAGACAAGTTTATTGATCCTGGCACTGAACACTTTGTTTTCTTTAACATAATGTAGCAGAGGAATGTTTACAATTCGCTTGACTCCTACAAGCCTGGTGGTGAAAAATCCTTTCGTCACAGGTTCCTGTTAATGGACAATCAATCATTGAATCACGCCTATCTGCCGCTACGCACTAGCGAGCTTTTAGAGAATTTAAGAAACAAACAATTTTTTTTTATTTTTCACATAGCTTGTTAGCCTCAGCTCCACCAGAAAGCACTCAGATTGAAAATACACCTGAGAATCAGATCTGGTTTCTTCCTTAATTGTAAACATACATCCTGCATGGCCACTGTAGCATGGAATGGTGAAACAGTCCTGTAACAGGGCGAGGAGCCCTGTACATGATTAATTTTTGGAATGGGGTCTCCTCCTCCGCCCCTGTGTTATTTTGTGTTTATTATGATTTATTTAATGTATTTGTTTAAGGTGAGTTTTGCCAGTTCATCTTCTGCCAGTGTAATTAATAAACTTGTGCAGATTGTGGCCGAGGGGTAATAGAATAATTACGAGCTAGTTAAACCCCTCGGCCAAATGATATAAACCTGCATCTCTCCCTGCTCTGGGTGGGTGTACAGAGGAGAGTACGGGAGAGCAAGAGGAGAGATATATTTTTGCTCTGTGAGCAAGTGTTTTGTTTTTATTTAAATATTTTATTTATTTTTGTGTTTTAATAAAACAGCACACGCTGCATCTTTTGCCCTGCACCTTGCTGTGTTGTTCTTCCTGCATTCCGGCCTGTCGTCACCGCTCGTCATCATGTCACAAGTCCCTTATGCATTTTCCTCCCCATTCAGGACACTTTCCCTGCTTCACTCCCTGAATGCCTGACTCCCCCTAAAAATAAATGCTTTTAATTGTGGACTTTCACATGTGCCTGGCAGCAGTGAGCAGCAGAAAGAACACATGAGGCATGTTTAAAACAGAAAACAGAAAATATGTTTAGGAAAAGCACATTTTTTGATTCTCATTATGAAACTTTAACCCATGGGTGAGGACTTGTTTTAACCCATGGGTGAGGACTTGTCAGTTTGCTTGCCAATAGCTTGTGTGTTCCATTTACTGAGCTGCCACCGTTCATAGCATAGGTATGATAACATTACAATATCTCACCCTGGTGCTGTTGACATAGACAGGCCAACCTTGAAAAGAAAGGGCTAATCTAAATTTAAACTGGAATGTGGACCGATCTCCTGGTTTTGTTGAAACAACTAGGGACACAGGGTCAGGCAATGCTCATTAGAAGTGTTCCCGTGCTAAGCATGCCAAGGGTCTTTGTTTGTCAACCCATTCAACAAGTTCACTGTGAACATAAGAACATAAAAAAGTTTACAAACGAGAGGAGGCCATTCGGCCCATCTTGCTCATTTGGTTGTTAGTAGCTTATTGATACCAGAATCTTGAAGGATCCCAGGGTGTCAGCTTCAACAACATTACTCAGCTTCAACAACATTACATCAGACCGGCGCATATCTTCTTTGTTTAAGAGATACAGTTCATCTTACAGGTATTGATAACTTACAGTATATGAACAAGATTTTTAAAGTATCCTGTATTGACCAAGAGTAAAGAGGCTCTGCTGTCTATTTAACTGACCTGATGGATCTAAATATTAAGAGACTCACACAAACTGTTATTTGTTGCTTACTCCAGTCACTTTGGAATTGAGCAGTATGGAATGAGGCGTGAGTGTCTCTCATATGGGAACAGTGTGCTACATGTTTAGTGTTGGTTTGGATTTGAACAAGGGCTAGATTTGCCATTGTTTAAATAAGAATTTAAAGACCTCTTTTTGTTTTGGAAATTGGATTAGAAATAATCTGCTCACAATTGAGAAGGAAAAATAGTCTATGAGCTCCATTGAAACCTGCATGGAAACGTTTTTCAGAATGTATTTCAAATATATTGCATTAAAAAATATGTTGCAATAGAAAACTATTTGCAATTATAACTCCCAATATTCATAGCTGTCTACTGAAACAAAGCCTTACCTGCAAAATGCAATGCGCGTGGTGTATCCTTGTGGCAAAGTGGGTAATTGTGAGCGGGTGCAAGTGATCAAAGAACAGACAGACAATTGTAATCCAGGTGCAAAAGGTTTGTTTTATTTTATTCTTTATGCCCAGTGGCTGACTGCGAAACAAACAGTAAATAACAATGCTGGTCAGTAATACAGCGGTGTGTATTACTTACATTTATAATTCCTTGCCTGGACCCGAAATAACTCAAAAAAACTCTGACCTCGCTTAGTGCCCTCACAGGTCAGGAGGGAGATTTACAACCAAGGTTCATTGTATTTCTGTCACAATCCTGTATATCTTCCAAAAGCTTCTTCATAAAACTTGGTAGGGACATGGGTCATTAGTTTTTCATAGTCATGTAAGGGATACTTACAGTATGTTACTAACATACTGGATACAATTTTATTTATACGGTGAACCTGGATTTCAATTCTTGAGATGTAGTTTTCACTGTAACTGAAAATGCAGTTTGTTGGCTTCTGTCTGATAAAAATCTGAAGCTGCCCGAAAAGCAAGTTGCTTCATATTACACTATTTTGGGTAATGTTTGTGATCATTCTGTGTGTGTGTGGTTCTGTTTTCTATTTCTATTTTCAGTTACTCTTGTGCTGCTTTAGTTTTTGATAAGCCTGCATTTGGGGGTTGACTGTGAGTTCAGGAGTGACTCTGTTCTAGTCATCCCCTCTATAAATACACTATGGACTGTAATGTAGGCTAGATCAGCAGTGTCTTACAAAGTGAATTCTCAGCTATCAGTGCCAAAAAAAACCCCAAAAGGAAACTTAATCCAAAGTAATAGATCACTAGATGAATAAATAGATCACAAAGTGAATGATTAATTAATTAATTATTGATTGATTAATTAAAGATTTATATTTATGAATGTTTTCTGTAAGGGATAAACAATGATAAGTGTTGAATCAGGAAAAATAATTCACTGTTTTGAGTGTATGCCAGTTATAACATTTCATCCTCAGTGATATTGTTTGATAATGAGATTCAGTTGATTGTTAATTTGGTATTTGGATCTGGTTTTTGCTCTTTTGTTACACTTCGTTCCTCAACCTGTTAATGTTTGTCTCTTATATTGTGGAAATGTTGTCATAAGTTACTCAGAGTTTGAGTTTGAAATCCCACTTACAGTGTCTGTTAAGTGAAGATCTTAATAACGATGTCTCTGGTTTAGAGTGGCATTAGAACAATAAAAATGCAAAAACTAAGCAATGTAAACCAGGAATGGAGGATAAAGTTATTGATCGTTTGGCTAAACCTAAAACAGATGATAAAATATCATGGCCAGCAATTGGTTTGAGAAGTACTCAGGCAAAATGTAAGTGGGCTGTAAACTTGTTTGATCAAAAGAAATGCAAAAGCTGAGTTTAAATCTAACCTTAGTGTATGATGAAGATTTTACTTTGTTAATGTATAATTGTATTACTTTTAGCGAACAGTAAGAATTGCTGAACTGAAATTGCAAGCCCTTTTCTAAGTATTACATTTGAAATGTGTTGTTGCATAATAAAATGATATTCACTTTTCTGTTGAATTGTTCTGACTGGTTTTGTTGATGAAGCAACAGTTTTCTGTAGATTCACAGCACAAACTGTATTCGTTAATCAACAATATACCTGCCCCGCAATACCCTCTCTCAAAGGAATACTGCCACTTTTCATTAAAAGATTCGTAGAATGAGTCAAGCAGTAGATCAAAGGGAGACGTCACAGAAATGTTTTAAAGATGGTTATTGGGTTCTTTTAGCAAAAGGGAGTCCTGTGCTAATTCTAATGATGGATTTCAATGTCTCGATTTGCTGCACTCCTATTAGACATACTGGAAAGGATTGGAATGGAACTCTGCCATAATTCCACTGATGCTGTCTGGATAAAGCCTTTGATATCCTGGAGTACCAGCCCTTAGGAAAGTTTCCCATGTAAAAGCATGGCAGTGTAACAAACCATAGTGAAAACAAAAAAAAGCGTTGGTAAGCATCATAAAGCCAAGGGAAATACGTTAAAGCAAATTACATTTAGTCCTTGACTGAGCAAGACTTTCCTGGAAACACTGCAAAGTGCTCTCTGCTTTCTAGTATATTATATATATAAAAATAGACATTGACACACACATTAATTAAAGCATGACGTAACATGATCATGTTATTATCAACACTGCTGTTTTATTATTGTATTGTGCAGAGTAATGTGTTTGCACTGAAGTAAGTGGCAGGTGATTTGTTAAGTGATGATGTGTACACGGAACATTTAAACATTTAAATCAAGGTAAGTAATGTTAAAACTTTACAATGCATTAGTAAGAGTGGCATTAGAACAATAAAAATGCAAAAACTAAGCAATGTAAACCAAGAATGGAGGATAAAGTTATTGATCGTTTGGCTAAACCTAAAACAGATGATAAAATATCATGGCCAGCAATTGGTTTGAGAAGTACTCAGGCAAAATGCTCAGTTCTAGTAACCTCACTACAAAAAGGATATTGCTACTCTAGAAAGAGTGCAAAGAAGTGTGACCAGGATTATTCTGGGTTTAAAAGGCATGTCACATGCAGACAAACTAAAAGAATTGCATCTATTCAGTCTTGAACAAAGAAGACTACGCGGCGATCTGATTCAAATGTTCAGAATTCTAAAAGGTATTGACATTGTCGACCCAAGGGACTTTTTCAACCTGAAAAAAGAATCAAGGACCATGTGTCACAAATGGAGATTAGGCAAAGGGGCATTCAGAACAGAAAATAGGAGTCACTTTTTTACACAGAAAATCATGGGAATCTGGAACCAACTCCCCAGTAATGTTGTTGAAGCTGACACTCTGGTATCCTTCAAAAAGCTATTGATGAGATTCTGGGATCAATAAGCTACTAACAACTAACTAGTGCATTGTACAGTTTTAACATTACTTCCCTTGATTTAAATTCAACACTTTTCACAATGTATCCAAGCATCTTGTTCGCCTTTTTTATAGCTTCCCCACATTGTCTAGATGAAGACATTTCTGAGTCAACAAAAACTCCTAGGTCTTTTTCATAGATTCCTTCTCCAATTTCAGTATCTCCCATATGATATTTATAATGTACATTTTTATTTCCTGCATGCAGTACCTTACACTTTTCTCTATTAAATGTAATTTGCCATGTGTCTGTCCAGTTCTGAATCTTGTCTAGAACATTTTGAATGACCTTTGCTGCTACAATAGTGTTTGCCACTCCTCCTACTTTTGTGTCATCTGCAAACTTAACAAGTTTGCTTACTATACCATAATCTAAATCATTAATGTAGATTAGGAATAGCAGAGGACCTAATACTGATCCCTGTGGTACAACGCTGGTTACCACACTCCATTCTGAGGTTTTTCCTCTAATCAGTACTTTCTGTTTTCTACATGTTAACCACTCCCTAATCCATGTACATGTGTTTCCTTGAATCCCAACTGCGTTCAGTTTGAGAATTAATCTTTTGTGCAGGACTTTGTCAAAAGCTTTCTGGAACTCTAAATAAACCATGTCATATGCTTCGCAATTATCCATTATCGATGTTACATCCTCAAAAAAATCAAGCAAGTTAGTTAGACACGATCTCCCTTTTCCTAAAACCATGTTGACTGTCTCCCAGTACCCTGTTACCATATAGGTAATTTTCCATTTTGGATCTTATTATAGTTTCCATAAGTTTGCATATAATAGAAGTCAGGCTTACTGGTCTGTAGTTACCTGGTTCAGTTTTGTTTCCCTTTTTGTGGATCGGTATTACGTTTGCAATTTTCCAGTCTGTCGGTACCACCCCTGTGTCAAGAGACTGCTGCATGATCTTGGTTAGCGGTTTGTAAATTACTTCTTTCATTTCTTTGAGTACTACTGGGAGGATCTCATCCAGCCCAGGGGATTTGTTTATTTTAAGAGCTCCTAGTCCCTTTAACACTTCTGCCTCGGTTATGCTAAAGTTATTTAAAACTGGATAGGAACTGGATGACATGTGGGGCATGTTGTCAGTATCTTCCTTTGTAAAAACTTGTGAAAAGTAATCATTTAACATATTTGCTATTTTTTTTCTTCATCTACGATTTTGCCATTTGTATCTCTTAAACATTTAATCTCCTCTTTGAATGTTCTCTTGCTGTTGTAATATTGGAAAAACATTTTGGAATTGGTTTTAGCTCCCTTAGCAATGTTTATTTCTATTTCTCTCTTGGCTTTTCTAGCTTCCTTTTTGACTTGCGTTTGCAGTTCTGTGTACTCTTTCTGCGTACTTTCTTTTTGGTCCTTTTTTAATGCTCTGTAAAGTGCCTTTTTTCGCTGAATATTTTTTTTAATTGATCTATTAAACCATTTTGGCAATTTAGTTTTACATTTAGATTTGTCTACTTTAGGGATGTAATTGTTTTTCGCCTCTAGTACTACATTTTTGAAGAACAACCATCCTTCTTCTGTGGGTGTTTTCTCTATTTTACTCCAATCTACTTCTGTTAGTCTCTGTTTCATACCTTCATAGTTTGCTTTTCTAAAATTGTAACCCTTAGCTTTAGTCATTGCTTTTGGGGTTTTAAAAAACACTTCAAATGAGACCATGTTGTGGTCTGAGTTTGCCAGGGGTTCTCTGACATCTGTTTTAGTTATTCTGTCTTTGTTATTTGAAAAGACTAAATCAAGGCATGCCTCCCCTCTAGTCGGTGCCTTGACAAATTGTGTTAGGAAGCAGTCATTTGTCATTTCAACCATTTCAATTTCATCCTTCATTTTCCCATTTTATTTGGGGGAAGTTGAAATCCCCCATTAATATGGCTTCTCCTTTGCTACACGCATTTCTAATGTCATTGTATAACAGATTATTTTGCTCACCGTCTGAATCTGGCGGTCTATAGCATGCTCCTATTATTATTCCCCTTGAATTTTTGTCCGTTATTCTGACCCATATTGATTCGGTTTTATTTTCTTTGTCCAGATTTAACACCTGGGCTTCAAGACTGTTTCTTATGTATAGCGCTACCCCTCCTCCTCTTCTGTCCTGCCTGTCTTTCCTATACAGTGTATACCCACAAATATTATATTCGTCCCCATCACTCTCAGACAACCACGTTTCTGTAACACCTATCACATCATAGTTACTTGTTAGTGCAGTAGCTTCAAGTTCTAGAATTTTGTTTCTGATACTTCTAGCATTTAGATAAATACATTTAATGGTTGTCTTACCTGAGTTGTTGTTCTTGTTTTGATGCGGTCTCCCTTCTGTTTTTTTGTTGATTTCTCCCCCCTTCCTTTCTAGTTTAAATGCTTCTGAACCTGCTCAAGGATCTTTTCTCCAAGCAGACTGGTTCCCTTGTTATTTAAGTGGAGTCCATCCCGTCTATACAGATAGTCCTCGTTGTAGAATGTGGTCCAATGATCAAGATAGGTGAAGCCTTCCCGTGTGCACCACATTTTCAGCCATTCGTTTTGATTAATTATTTCCAGCTGTCCATATGGTCCTTTGCAAGGTGCCGGTAGTATACCAGAAAATACCGCAGTTTTGGTTTTCTCTTTTAATTTCCTTCCTAGCTCTCTGAATTTGTTTTGCAGGGATTTTGGTCTGTCTCTTCCAATGTTGTTTGTACTGATGTGGACAACTACTACCGGGTCGTCTCCTGTTCGTTCTAGGAGCCTGTCCACGTTCTCAGTGATGTGCTTGACCGAGGCTCCCGGAAGGCAGCACACTGTTGTAGTAAGGGGGTCCAAACTGCGAATTGAACTTGCTGTGTTTCTCAATATGGAGTCCACAACAATCATGACCTACCTTCTTTTTGCTGTCTGGTCACCACTGTTAATAGGGTCCTGGATGTTGTTCCTTTCCTTCTCTTGTTGTTGGTTCTGCTCATCAAAATTCTGAAGTGACTCAAATCTGTTGCTTGTTTTGATTTCTGGTGGTGGTGTTTGACGAAGTTTCTTTTTTTCCCTGCTTCTGCCTACCTGAACCCAGCTGTTCTGACCTTCTATCTCCCTGGTGGCTTTCAGTCTTTTAGGGGTGATGCAGACTTCCATGAATTGTGGGTGTGCCAGTTCCTCAAGATCCTGCTGCTGTCACTTCTTCCAGCTCCATTTCTAGCATACTTACTAGTTTATGCAAATCCTGGATCGTGAAGCACTTTGCGCACACTTGGTTTAGCTCCGCTGGGTTTTCTCGGATTTCCCACATCAAGCAGGTGTCACAGATTACTGGCTTGAAGACCATGTTGAGGGTTTTTTTTTTTTTTTTTTGAAGTTTAGTTTCTTCTGCAGCCGTCATCCTGCTTTCAAACTGCTTCTAAACTGCTCTGTACTTTTCCATGCCTGTACTTCTCCCATTCTCTGTCGCTGGGAAGACTGCCTCGTTTAACTCTCATTTTCATTTAAGAAATCTTGCTAACTAAGATATTCTCTTTCACTGCTGGATGCTGAGAGACTGATGCATGCTTTTATAAAAGCTAGGATTGATTACTGCAATGCTCTTTTCTCTGGTATTTCAAGTTGTGTTTTATCACGATTGCAACTTGAGCAAAATGCTGCTGCCAGAATTTTAACAAGAATAAAGAAGCACAAACACATTACCTCTGTGTTACCAGCCTTACATTGGCTTCCTGTACGTATTAGGATTGATTTTAAGGTTGTGCTTCTAACTGATACACTTTTAAATGACCTTGCTCCCTTATATCTAAAAGTTTTGCTGTCCCCATATATTTACATGACCCATTTGACTCAGCATTCCTTGGATACAGAGAAAGAAAGCAGTTGACAATTTGTAAGGAAGGCACCATCTCTTTTACAGCTGCTTTTACAGTAAGATTAAAAACACTTTTTAAAAATAATTTTAGCATATGTATTTTAGAGGGAAATGTATCATCCTATCTTATACAGTACTACTTATTGTTGTTTTTTTAACTACTTATTTTGTCACTTAAGTAAGAATTAAACCGACTTTTGTATTACTTTAATGTATGTGATTTAAAGGGGTATTTTATCATCGTATCTTTTACTCTTTCTCTAAATTGTTTTGTGTATATTTTGTTATTTCTATCTTTAAAGTGCTTTGAGGTGATTTATCATAAAAAGGCGCTTTATAAAAAATAAAGATTGACTGATTCGGACAGGAAATCAGAAATCTGTGAACTGGGGAGTTTATGATGGTGTGTTTTATTAGTTTCAGAAACAGCACAGTCTCTTACACATGTATAAAATAAATATATTATACATTTATAAAGGTTATAATCCTTAAGTAGATTGCTGTAAAATAATCTAATTGATAAGTCTAATTGATCTGTATTTTATTCTGTATTCCATTAAACCGGGTTACCTACATCTTCACAGATTTCAGCTGCCTGTTAAGATCAATAGAGTACCGTACCGCCCTGTGCTCAGATAGAGACAACATGATCACTGTTTTCAACATTTCACTTTTTTATGTGCAAGTCAGATAGTGGAAAAAAAAGTGTGAGCACTATGCAATATTTTTCTTGTTTTGCACTATGGGTAACATTCCTATCTTAAGGCTTTCCTGAGTGCAGAATATCAGTTTGGACTCAGTAAGAGTTAGCACTAGCTTTTTCATTTTATTCATACTGTAAGTAAAATGTTAAGATCTTCTTCTTCATGTTATAGAGCTTAGTAGTTAATTTTGTTTGAAGTGATTATCGTGTCAGAGTCAGATATGAGCTCTCTATAGTGTAAGAGCAAAACCAGTGGGACAAGACATTGGACTGCAAGAAATCAATTATTTTTATTAATGAAAACATTTGTAATTGTAAACAGTATTGTAAGCCATCACAACAGTCACAGTTAATATCAGAATGTCCATGTGGAATGGAATGCTTCATTCACAACAATAAAGGTTTTAATGATACATTTACCAAATGTATTAATTTTAAGATACAATTAACATTTCACTAATTTGCTTTTCATAGACAATTATATTCATTACATTGAATTGAGTTACCACTAGTTGGGGAATACATTTAGCGGTGCTGCTCATATGGCAGTTCTGAACTCAGTCTGATGAATTGCTGGACTTTGCTAACTTTGTACCAATTTTACACACCTTTAGGGGCAGGCTGCTGTTATATTGTGTTCATTGCAATTGAGAGAATCTCTAACACACACCTGCAGACTACCTGCAGAGGGTTAGTTCATTGCAGACTATTGTTAGCCCTGTCCTCCGTACTCACTACTAGATGATCTCCAGTTAGCTGGCCTTTAGGTGGTATTTGCTTCTTCTGCTCATGCATGGACACATTTGCAGACTGGATCATTTGCTATGTTGGTCTAAAGCTGGTGATGTTTGTAAGAATTCCACTCAGAATGTCTGTGGAGAGCGGATTACTTATGACTGTTTTTACAAGGTTCATCTGACAAACAAAAAAATCTTGTTCTAATTCTGCATTATTTATTGGCCAGGCACTTATCAAGTCAGGCACTTCGTACTACATAACTTAAATTTGTAGGCTATCCAATAATTTCAGCACAGTATTTTTAATTGGCATTCTTTTTATGATACTTTCATAAGGTATAGGTATATTTTATATGATTGGGACTGATTGGGAAAGCCTCAAAGCAATATATAAATATACCATCTTTGGATTTCGATTAGAAAATCATGGACATTTGTTATTACGGGTATACGGACAGTGTTCAAATTTTGAAATTCTTTTTGTGACTTTTTGTAAAAGGAAGACAGAAAGACATGTTTAGTTCCAGTCTGATTTTATTTGGTTACAAAAGTCGTCAGTCAGTCTTTCAGCCAAGACCTCAATAAATGCAATACAAATTCAATCAAAGAAAGTGCCAAGAACCATAGAAGGTATAAATCAATATGCGACTGTGACAGGAATGGCATGTGTGGTGATGTCAGGCCAGATTGCAGGAAGCAAAAACACAGCAAGGTACTGCAGGTACTGCCCCCTTCTCCTGCACTGGGCTCCCAGCCCTGTTACAGAGACATGTGTAGAAGTTAAAAAAAAATTATATAACTAGGCTTGCGACTATTCAATTTTTAATTTTTTTGCCAAATCGATGATTAATATCAACGTTTATTTTAGACAGAATTTTCCATTTTTTTCTATCTTTATTTTTCAATTCAAGCAAAGAATGAGTGAAATTGACTTTCTTTTATGCTTTAAAACAGACTTTTTATGCCATTAAGAAACGTGATGCCTCATTTAGCGAAACGCGTTTATCGTATTCAACATGCAACAAAACCATGGTAACCAACATTCTAACTGAAATACCGTTTGGTTACAGCAGAGCTATGCCTTGTAAAGATAACGATCCTACACAAATAAAAATCTCAAATAAAGCATAGAAAACGCAGCACACACAGGCTTTTACACCATCAGTTTACAACTAATAATATGCACAGAACAAAACGTTAGTTATTTGAACAGAACTAACTTGCACTTATTATTCAGAGTCTGAGCTTCCCCTCTTCTGCTTCAGCACAGCTGGACTCAAAATCACTGGAAGGCAAGGCATATGGGCCCTCTTCGCCCTGCCGTGGAGACTTCAGCCTTCGGTCAGGGTGTCCTCTTGCTCCCCATTTTCAAACCAGACTAGTAACTGTCACCATATATCTATATCAAAAGCTTACATACACGTTAAGGACTACGTTTCAAAGTTCTGTTCTCTAAGACTAGTTAAAATAACTATTTACAGTGCTTTATTAAAGTTTGTATACACCCTTTTATTTGCAGATTTTATGAGTATTGAGGTCATGGTTTTGTACTGTGTGCTTTACTTTTAATAGTAACTACTGTTTGACTTCTAGAAAGGAGTTGCAAAATCAGAACATTTCCAAGGCTGATTGTCTACGGTTATTCTCTTTACTGATCACTCGTCCCGTTTAGTTACACAACAGACCTGGCCTTGAACTGCACATTATCCTTGATCATGTGTGTTACATTGACCTTGCCTCCCTCATCAGTATAAATGCAGATCCCTGAGCTACAGTACTCTGTGAAGAGCAGAGACACGCACACAGACAGTCAAAGAGGCAGAAGATTCTGTACTCTGAAGAGCAGAGACACTCACACAGTCAAACAGGCAGAAGGAAGGTACCTCCAGTCTCTGTTCCAGTTTACCTGAATTCATCTCTACTAAATACAAGGATGCATTTTTTAAGCAAATGCAGTTCTGTTCTTGAACATATTGTTATGGTAAGGAAGATTTGTACTGTTTACAATCAAATATGCAATTAAAATATGAGCTACTGACATCGTTTTTTTATGTATGTATGTGTGTGTGTGTGTGTGTGTGTATGTGCATGTGTGTGTATAAATGAAAACAATAATATAAGTAGAAACTCAACTGTCCCTATGAGGTTGCACATTCTATCTTGCATTCACATTAGTCAGCTGGGATAAGATTATACTGTGAGCTGGTCAGTCGACTGATAAATGTAGTGCTTTTTAAAATTCTGGGTGAAGGAACATGTGCAGAGTAACTAATGCTTGAGTCAGTTCCCTTGATTATTGTGTTCAAATCAAATGAACTATCAGTTCACAAATGGATTTCTTAGAGCATTTAACAGAAGTGGGGAATCGCCCTGGAATGCATCTCCTTGGTTATCCTGGGATTACCTCTAAAAATAATCATTTAATCCAGGTAGATTCCCTGGTTCTGGAAAATAATCAGATACATCCAGCTATGGTTATTCTGGCAGGGGTAGGTTTGTCAAATCAACCCACTTAGCTATAGTTTAGTTTTAGAAAGGAATTGCCAGGCATTGCAAGATCCTCTCAAGCTGAGAAGCAAATGGCGTGTGAAATCAGTCATCCGGATCAATGCTGTCTTTCCACTCACCCAGGTGGATCAGATTTTATCAGAGTTCCGACTGACAAAGGAGGAGCTGAAGGAAGTGATGCGAAGGATGCAGCGGGAAATGGAGCGCGGCCTGCGGCTGGAGACTCATGACCAGGCTAGCATCAAAATGTTACCCACCTACGTGCGCTCCACCCCTGAAGGCTCCGGTATGCGTGTGTGTATATGGTGTGTGTGTGTATGTGGTAATAAATCTCCGGTATGTGTGTGTGTGCATATGGTGTGTGTGTATGTGTTGTGTGTGTGTATGTGATAATGAAGCTGTATGTGTGTGTTTTAAAGTAGCTCCGGTATGTGTGTGTGTATATGGTGTGTGTATGTGTGTATGTGATAAAGAAGCTCCTGTATGTGTGTGTGTATATGGTGTGTGTGTGTATGTGGTGTGGTAATGAAGCTCTGGTATGCGCGTGTGCTTATGTGTCTGTGGTAATGAAGCTCTGGTACGTGTGTGTGTGTGTGTTTGTGTGTGTGTGTGTGTGTGTGTGTGTGTGTGTGTGTGTGTGTGTGTGTGTGTGTGTGTGTGTGTGTGTGTGTGTGTGTGTGTGTGTGTGTGTGTGTGTGTTTGTGTGTGTGTGTGTGTGTGTGTGTGTGTGTGTGGTGTGTGTGCTATGGTGTGTGTGTGTGTGTGTGTGTGTGTGTGTGTGTGTGTGTGTGTGTGTGTGTGTGTGTGTGTGTGTGTGTGTGTGTGTGTGTGGTAATGAAGCTATGGTACGTGTGTGTGTGTGTGTGTGTGTGTGTGTGTGTGTGTGTGTGTGTGTGTGTGTGTGTGTGTGTGTGTGTGTGTGTGTGTGTGTGTGTGTGTGTGTGTGTGTGTGTGTGTGTGTGGTAATGAAGCTATGGTGTGTGTGTGTGTGTGTGTGTGTGTGTGTGTGTGTGTGTGTGTAATGTGTGTGGTGTGTGTGTGTGTGTGTGTGTGTGTGGTAATGAAGCTATGGTACGTGTGTGTGTGTGTGTGTGTGTGTGTGTGTGTGTGTGTGTGTGTGGTACGTGTGTGTGTGTGTGTGTGTGTGTGTGTGTGTGTGTGTGTGTGTGTGTGTGTGTGTGTGTGTGTGTGTGTGTGTGTGTGTGTGTGTGTGTGTGTGTGTGTGTGTGTGTGTGTGTGTGTGTGTGTGTGTGTGTGTGTGTGTGTGTGTGTGTGTGTGTGTGTGTGTGTGTGTGTGTGTGTGTGTGTGTGTGTGTGTGTGTGTATGTGTGTGTGTGTGTGTGTGTGTGTGTGTGTGTGGTGTGTGTGTGTGTGTGTGTGTGTGTGTGTGTGTGTGTGTGTGTGTGTGTGTGTGTGTGTGTGTGTGTGTGTGTGTGTGTGTGTGTGTGTGTGTGTGTGTGTGGTATGTGGTAATGAAGCTATGGTACGTGTGTGTGTGTGTGTGGTAATGAAGTGTGGTGTGTGTGTGTGTGTGTGTGTGTGTGTGTGTGTGTGTGGTAGTCCATTCTCACAATAACTGAACTCAAAATGCATGTTTTTAATATTAGTAAATGGTAGTAGTGCAATTTCTTGAAGTTTGTATTGATTCGGAAACAGAGAACACAATCAGATATAAAACTGGTAAGAAATTAATATCATGAAAGTATAGGACTTGTAAAGAATTAATTTTAATTCCTAAACATAATAATATTTTTGCAGTTATTGCTTGCAACTTTTTAAGGAGGGAAACTTGCTGCTGTGTTTCATCGCTGTTGTTTCTTTTCTTATACAAGCAATTTCTAACACAGTTTAATTTACAAGCACTTGATAGGATAAAAAGACAAAATGCTTCTTGTTACACTTTTGTGTCTGGTTCTCAATCTCAGAAGTTGGTGATTTCTTGTCCCTGGACCTGGGTGGGACGAACCTCCGAGTAATGCTGGTGAAGGTGGGAGATGACCAGGAGGGAGGCTGGAAAGTGGAGACCAAACACCACATGTACTCCATCCCTGAGGATGCCATGACCGGCACTGCTGAAATGGTAGTGTTAAGAGTTATTACAAAACCTTTCAAAAATAGGGATCAAAGCACAAAGCCATATTCAAATAACGATTGTGTTTCAGTGGATACAGTGTTGGATATCATACACAGTATACCAATTGCCTTGGATCAGCTGTTCAGTCCTTGCAGCTATTATTGTGGTAACATCATTGCCATGAAATATTTGACAATTCCTTGATCCTTAGAAAATTGCTTTAAGATACCATAATAATACATAATCTAATAAAGCTTCTAAGTAATTAATACATACACAAGATTGTTGTTTAAAGACATTTTGTGGGGCGTGTCAGTGGAGTTATAAGGTTTGTAATCCTATCCATGTCTGGAGGTTTGGAACTTGATGGGCAATATTAAAGAGCCCATAAAATAGTTTCCAGCTTAAATACTGAAAGAAATGTATCCCTTCCCTCCAAGCTTTTCGATTACATTGCTGAGTGCATCTCTGACTTCTTGGACAAACACAACATGAAGCACAAGAAACTGCCCCTGGGGTTCACCTTCTCCTTCCCTGTGCGTCACGAGGACATTGACAAGGTAACCGAGCCCCTGGATTGCCTGGTGTTCGGGATTAACCCTGCAGAGAGCAGTCAGTAGAGCTTTAAACAAGACAACATCCTGACCCTATAAACCCACAATATCTAGCAGCATTCCTTTATAAAGAATGTACGCCCCATTATTAAATGACTGGCTTATTACACAACCTCCTATATAAAATGTTAAGGTCTTGAATTTGAACAGTCTGATTGTCTGGGGATGTTCTGATGAATTATAGTTAAACTTAACCATGACCATGCGCTTAAAAAGGCAATAGGAATATTAGCTATGATAACATGGGCTACACCCAGGGGTGAGCAGATGCAAACAACATAGAGTTTTGTGAACAACATTTTTTATGCAAAAATATGTACTTTTTCTGTTCCCGTATGTTTTTTATCTGAAAAAAGTAGACTATTATCTGATTGAAAGCAATATTCAGCAACACACCTGTAGAAATTCAATGCATGGGAACCAACACAAATTTGTTGCTATGGTTTTGGTAACAGGACCACCTGCTGGCCAATAAGGTTCTATTTTGGTTTCTTCAGGGTAATAACTGTATTATAATGGCACCCCAAATGTTTTTCTCTAAGAGTGCTTCCAATTGGTAACTTTTAGGGCTGCCATTCATTTTAACTAATTTCATGTCATCTCTAATTTAAATAGCTGGCAGTAGCGCAATGCGCAGTTATGCTACAGTATGTAATACTATCTGTCCTACATTGCTACAATAGAATTAATTTGAATGTATGTCACGATAACCTGCTTTTAATCAATACGAAACCCAATACAATACTTTGTTTATTTCCCACCTGTTTTCCCACTTCAGGGTATCCTACTGAACTGGACAAAGGGGTTCAAAGCTTCGGGAGCAGAGGGAAACAATGTGGTGGGTCTGCTGAGGGACGCGATCAAAAGGAGAGGGGTGAGTCTCTCTGTGTGACACAAACAGCCAGAGTTAACTGGAATCATTTTCTTAGCTCTATGCCCTTTTATAAGAGAACACAAATCAATCAGTTTTGTGAAGGCACATCCCTTGTGGTTAGATTGAACTGTAGTTCCATCCTGGTTTGGATCATTCAGTCTAGGTACTTTCATGTCAATATTTAAGTTGTGGAATATTGGGTTTTCTTAAACAAATGACAATAACAGCTTGTTGTTTCCCAGGATTTTGAAATGGATGTGGTAGCTATGGTGAATGACACTGTGGCCACGATGATCTCCTGTTACTATGAAGATCGCACTTGTGAAGTTGGGATGATAGTAGGTAAGAGCGCAAGTGGACGAGATTTGATACAGTACAACATTCTTACATGAGTAAGCTTTGCTGTAATAACCCAAGATCCAAGATGCAAAAGTATAACTTTAATCACAGTGTCTTTATTAGAACATTCTCTGTTGAAACCTACACATTAGTGTTTTCTAAGGACTTCCATCGACCCCACGGTATCCTAGGTAGAGGGTAAGTATGTAGGGCGCTACTGACCTCTAGTGGCATAACTTGAACTGCATTAGATACATAAACATTCACATTACTACATTCTCCCCCCCTTAAGATTTCAGCTTCTCTAAAATTCGGAAACAGTTTAAACACAGTTATAAACAAAATGTAACACTAATACACTAGATGTCTCTGAACTATTGCTGTAACAAAAACTACACACAATAGTCCATCCTTAACTGTACATAAACATTTAATTTAAAACTTAAAAAAAAAAAAAAATTATTTACAAGTCAAAGTCCTTCAGGTAACCAGGCTTTTTGACTGTTCTTTTGGAACGACGCACAGCTTGTGCCATGCTTTGATTGTCCCTGCCCACCTTTGGGGAACTCCCAGTTTGTTCCTCTGGTTTCAAAGCAAGCTGCTCTGAAGCAGTGTACGCATTGTTTGGAACAAGTTCATCTGGCATGGTTACTCTAGCTGGTGGTTGTAGAACCTCTGCAGGTGTGTCCTGCATAATATCCTCTGAGCCAATGGTGTTGTCCTGTTGTCTAGACAGGATCTGATCTATGAGTCTGTGTACTATTCTGCCATCTCCCAGCATTACCTTGAAAGATACAGGACCAGTCACTGTTGCAATGACTCCTGGTATCCACTTGGGACCGTAACTGAAGTTTCTTGTCATCACAGAGTCTCCGTCTCCAAATCTCCTCCCCTTTTTGTGCTTGTCATGGTGTTCCTTTTGTTTATTCTGCTTAAGTTCTACTTTTCTCTTTAAATCGGGATGCACTAAATCAAGCGTAGACCGAAGTTTCCTCCCTAGTAGCATCTCTGCTGGGGAGAGTCCTGTGGTAGTTTGAGGTGTTAACCTATAGCTGAATAGTACCCTTGACACTTTAGTTGACATACTTCCTTCTCCCGCTTTCTTCATCATCATCTTGAATATATGAACGGCTCGTTCTGCGAGACCGTTGGAAGATGCATGAAACGGGGCTGATATAACATGGACAATGCCATTTTTGTTCATGAATTCCTTGAACTCTGAGCTGACAAAACAGGTGCCGTTATCAGAAACTACCATTTCTGGTAATCCCTGATTGCTAAAACTTTTTCGCAAGCAGTCAATTGTAACAGCTGATGTTGCTGAAGTTACCGGGTAAACATCCATCCATTTGGAATGAGCATCTATGAGTATCAAAAACATCTGCCCCATAAATGGTCCTGCATAATCTAGGTGCAATCGCTTCCAGGGTCTGTCTGGCCACTCCCAGGGATGTAGCGGGGCTGTGGCTGGTGCTTTCCGGTGTTCCTGACACTTGCTACATGCCTTTACCCGTGTCTCTATCTCCTCATCTAGTTTGGGACACCAGAAATAACTTCTGGCCAGAGCCTTCATGCGCGAAACCCCTGGATGGCACTGATGCAGCTGTTCCAACACAGCCTGTCGTCCTCGCTGTGGGATGATGACACGTGCCCCCCACAAGACACAACCATCTTGCACACTCAATTCTGTCTTCCTAGCAGAATAAGGTGTAAAATCTGTTCCTTCCCCCTGCTGTGGCCACCCCCTTAAAACGTACTCTCTCACCCTAGACAGTATGGAATCTTTACCTGTCCACACTCTCACCTCCTCTGCGGTCACCATCGCTATGTCTTCCATCATCAGCACCCTGTCTTCCAGACCTGTGGATTGGGAAGTGTCCGGCAGTGGCACACGACTCAAGGCGTCTGCGTTGCCGTGGTCCTTACCCGCCTTGTAGACTATCACGTACTCATACGCCCGCAGTGTCACAGCCCACCTCTGGATCCTCGGTGACACCATCTGTGGAACAGCCTTCATTTCGTTGAAGAGTGAAAGAAGCGGTTTATGATCTGTGCATATGGTGAACTTTCTACCATAGAGATACTTGTGAAACCATTGCACCCCAAAAATCACAGCCAGTCCCTCTTTATCAAGCTGAGAGTAGTTTCGTTCAGCTGATGTGAGTGTTCTTGACATAAAACCTATGGGTCTCTCCCACCCATCCGGCATGAGGTGTGAAAGTACTGTGCCTATCCCGTAGGGGGAGGCGTCACAGGACAGAATCAGCTCTTTCTCACTGTCGTAATGCACAAGTATATCTGTGGATTGCATGAGCTTTTTAGATTTCTCAAAAGCAGCCTCCTGCTCTTTTTTCCATTGCCATTTTGTGTCTTTTCTCAACAATTTGTGCAGTGGAGCCAACAGTGTTGACAGGTTAGGTAAAAACCTGTTATAATAGTTCAACAGTCCTAAGTAAGCCTTAAGCTCTGTTATGTTGGTAGGTGCAGGTGCATTTTGGATAGCTTGTACCTTGTTCTTAAGTGGGTGTAGTCCTGTGGCATCCACTTTGTGACCCAGAAACTCAGCCTCACTTCCCAGAAAGGTACACTTCCTTCTCTTTAGCCGTAGGCCTGCCTCCTCCACTCTCTGAAGTACCTCGCTTAGCATCTGCAGGTGCTCCTGATCATTCTTGCCCGTCACCATGATGTCGTCCAGGTAAATGGCTACATGGGGAATTCCCTGCAGCAAACCCTCCATAATTCTCTGAAAGATAGCTGGACTGGATGAAACCCCGAATGGAAGACGGTTTACAGTAAATAACCCTTTGTGTGTGTTTATAGTTACATACTTTTTTGATTCCTCATCCAATATTACCTGTTGATAGGCATGACTCATGTCCAATTTGCTGAATTTTGCCCCTCCTGAGAGCTTTGCAAAAAGATCTTCAATTCTGGGAATGGGATACTGTTCCAGTTTGGACACCCGATTTACAGTAAGTTTGTAATCTCCGCAAATCCTCACAGAGTTATCAGGCTTTAGCACTGGGACTATGGGAGCTGCCCACTCAGAGAATTTCACTGGTTCAATTATTTTGTCTCTCAAGAGGCGGTCCAGCTCAGCCTCCACCTTCGGTTTCATAGCATAAGGCACAGGTCTTGGCTTAAAGAACCTTGGTGTTGCCTCTTTGTCAACATATATTTTAGCCGCTGGGCCTCGCAATGTCCCCAATTCCTCTTTGAATACATTCTCATGTTTCTTCAACACATCCTGGAGTGTTGTTTTGTCTCTACCTATCTGGTTTACAGTGCCCCAGTTTAATTCCAACTCCTTAATCCAACCGCGGCCCAGTAGGTTTGGTCCTTTGCCAGACACTACTACTACTGGCAGCTGTTTAACAGTCTCTCTGTACTGTACAGTTAAGTTTGCAGTACCCAATGTTTTCACTCTTTCACCTGTATAGGTTCTGAGATGCAGGGAACATGTCTTTAGCTCAGGTACTTTTGCCCCATTCCTTAGTTTGGAGTACTCTGTTTCATTCATAATTGTAACACTGGACCCCGTGTCAACCTCAAACTGCAAATCCGACTTGTTCACTTTTAACTGTAATGTGATAGGCGCTACCCTGGGAATGCTTGTCTCTGTTACGTTATTCATAATGAACACGTCTTCACCGTCACTTGCATCTGTTTCAGGATTTTCGCTAATGTGATGAGCCCCATGTTTTTTTTCCACTTTTCCCTGCTTTTGTTTTCCTCCCCCTCTAGGTTTGGTTTTCTCCACAGGTGAGTTCGCCCTGCACGCTTTCCTGATGTGCCCCTTTTTTCCGCATCTGTGACACATTTCCTTAAGAAAACGACAGTCATTCGCCATGTGCTCACCACCGCATCTATAACATGCCCTCATAGTTCCGCCAGTTCGTGGTTCCCTCCACGTTTTTAGCTTTTGCACTGTAGCCTGGCTAGCATGTTTCCAGTTAGCACCATTGCTTCCTTTGCTTTGCCATTGTAAATCCTGAACGTCTTTGTTCGCTGTCTCCAATGCCTGAGCAAGTTTCAGTGCTTTTTCAAATGTTAACTCGGTTTCTGCTAACAGCCTGCGCTGAATACGATCATCGTCTATACCACAGACTAGCCTGTCCCGTAACATTTCCTTTAGCCTATCTCCATAGTTGCAATGTTGAGCCAGTTCTCGTAGCACTGCCACATATTCAGTCACACTCTCATTTGCCTGTTTGTTTCTCGAGTTAAATTTAAAGCGTTGAACTATTTCGCTGGGCTTTGGGTTGTAGTGCGTTTTCAACAGTTCAACTAAATCGTCAAACGATTTGTCCCCTGGCTTATCTGGGCTTAACAAATTTCTCATCAGACTATATGTTTGGCTTCCCACCGAACTTAAGAGAATCGCCCCTTTTTTGCTTCAAATTTGCTTCAAAAAAATGCGACAGCACTTCACAATATTCCTCCCATGTCTGTAGTTGACTATCAAACGGCGCGGTTGTTCCTACCGTGGCAGCCATGTTCCGTTGTCTGTGAGCGCTCTCGCTAACGTTAGCAGGTTGGGCCGAAGCTATGCAGCTACACTTGTCTCTTTCCTTCGTTGTCTCCGTTTTCAACGACCTAAGACAAGTTGTCCGATTTCCTCGTCGCCATATGTAATAACCCGAGATCCAAGATGCAAGAGTATAACTTTAATCACAGTGTCTTTATTAGAACAATCTCTGTTGAAACCTACACATTAGTGTTTTCTATGGACATCCTCGACCCAACAGTATCCTAGGTAGAGGATAAGTATGTAGGGCGCTACTGACCTGTAGTGGCATAACTTGAACTGCATTATATACATAAACATTCACATTACTACACAATGATAATCCAGGTGCAATGATGTTAAATTGTTTGTAATCCAATTGCCTGATGGCATAACAGCAGTAAATAATAAACCATGTTAACAGGCAATACAGCGGTGTGAATTGCTGTGTTTAAATCCACGTCTGGTTCCCAAATAATAAACAGTCCTGTTCTTATTCACCCACACGTAACACAGACACAAACACAAACACTGCAGTGCGTGCTTCAGTGCTTGTTGTGAATATACAGTCCTTGGTGAAACAAAGTGCAGTGTTTAGTGCTGGCCTTTGACGACAGCTCCAGATCTTGTTAGCCATTTAAATAACAACAAACAGTATTTAATAACAACAAAACAAAACAAACACTCATGATTATCACAGCACAGTTCTCCTTTTCACAGGTCAGGAAGGAGATCTAACGCCAAAAATCATTCGATCTGTCACAATCAGTAAAAAAAAAAAAAAAAAAAAAAAAAAACAAGCAAAACAGAAACATTTTCAACACAAATAATGCTAACAAAAAGGGGCTAGGGATAAGAGCTGGAGGCCATTGATGTAGACAGACTCTTTCTCAGAGGGTTGTGACGGATGAATGTGTGTGTGGGGGCTGGGTGCTGATGACCTGGCGTCATCGCGGTTCGTTACTTCCACTTGACTTCTCTGACATTGAGTAAACAGCAAATAAAAGCAGCAAGCAAGCAGCCCGAAGTGCGTAGTCAGGTTGCGTGGCCAGAGACAGAGTAAACACAGGCAAGCAATAACAGGACTCATTATAGGGAGAGAGAGAGGAGAGAGAAACTCTGGAGGGGAGGAGGGA
Source organism: Polyodon spathula (assembly GCF_017654505.1). Classification (NCBI taxonomy): domain Eukaryota; kingdom Metazoa; phylum Chordata; class Actinopteri; order Acipenseriformes; family Polyodontidae; genus Polyodon; species Polyodon spathula. Next base: position 3,643,352 of record NC_054564.1, on the reverse strand, counting down.
GCAAGGGAGACTGTCAGAGGACTAGACAGAAAAGAGTCTCAGAATCGGGCTATAATAAGGTGCCTGTCTGGCTGTCATTATGAACTGCTTCTTAAAAAAAATATTAAAAGTGTAAGAAGTGCGTGGGTGTCCACATGTCTGTATATCACACATACATTGTACGGTACATAATGTTGGTAGGTCTGGTTGATTTACTTTTTCATGTTACAGTAATAATGCTGCATTTGAAGCCATGGCAACAAAGAGCTTATAACGGTGGGTCTGTTTATTCAACCATTAGGGTCTCCGTAAAGAACTGGTGGGATGTTATGTCAGCTTATTATAGGAGATAGTGACGTGAACTGAACTCAACCTCCAGGCTCTACAGGCTCTGTTAGCCTGTTGTGCCATTAGATCCTGTATCCTGACACCTCTACATAGTTACTGTAAAACTCAGTCACCTGCTGCAGTGAGTTGATTACAGTGGACTTGACCGACTGGCTGTGAACAAACAGTGGCAAGCGTTGCTCAAGGTTCTTGAAATCAATGCCTTAATATAATCAATGTCTTTTATGGAGGGAAATGGCACCTCTACCTCGCTCACAAAGGCAGACCAGCTTTCATGGTCACACGCTAGCTTTGGGACGTTCCTAAAGGACTGCAAACGCAGGTTTAAAATTATTTTTCTTATCTAATCACTTGTGTCTAATTGTAGTCAGACCATTGGAGTACAGGAAGTGATTTTGTATGGGGATGCAGCAGCTACCTTACTCCTAATGTATAGCCTAGAAACTTCTGCATGTTTGAAATTGAATTACAAAATAGAACTGAAATATTTTCAACAGAGGAAAGAGGGAAAGGGATAGTATTAATTGTGCTAATAAAGCTTAGTTTTCCTCCTTAAAACCGTGTGACACAGCAGTTCTTTTGGAGATGGCCTGACTCTCTCTCTCTCTCTCTCTCTATATCTCTTTCGGTATCTCTCTCTCGCTCTCTCTCTTGCTCTCTCTCTTGCTATCTCTCTGTCTCTTGCCCTCACTCTCTCGCCCTCTCTCTCACTATCTCTCTTTCTCTCTCTCTCTCTCTCTGTATGCTCAGTGACTCCTGGGGGGAGCTCAACTTTTTATTTTAATTTTTTTTTTGTGTGTGTTAATTTAAAAAAAAAAGGGAAAAGTTTTTAATTGGTCTTCTTAGTGTATTTTGTTTTTATAGTTATAGTAGTGTTTTAGAAGGATTTTTTATTTTTATTGTATTGTTTTGTGGCTTATTGGATTTATTTTTAATGTTTCATTAAAGGACCTCAAAAGTCAAAGTCTCTCTCTCTCTCTCTCTTTGTCTCAGGGACGGGCTGCAATGCTTGTTACATGGAGGAGATGCGCACAGTGGAGCTGGTGGAGGGAGATGATGGACGCATGTGTGTCAACACAGAGTGGGGGGCGTTTGGAGACAGGGGAGAGCTAGAAGAGTTCAGACTGGAGTATGACCGTATCGTGGACGAGACCTCCATCAACAGCGGACAGCAGCTGTGAGTGACACTCAGTTACATCTCGATACACTACTTCTACTGCATACAGTCTGTACACTGTGAGCCAGTGGGCACACATTAAGACGGTCCTCATAATCTCAGATTACGTTGCTCTATAGGGTAAAAATTGGAATAAAACTAACAATTTACCTGATTATACCCAAACGCAATCCAAGATCTATAGGAGTCGGAGTCTACGATAAAAGTTTGGAAAATCCAAGGCAGTTATCAGGTTCACAGACTGACAGACATGATCAGTGCACAGGGGTCCACGTTCTGAATGCTCCCATAAGTGCAGTCATTGCAGTATACAATAAAGCTGGTCATTATTCCTGGTGAACGACTTTTTTTATTGTACTGGTGCTCATATATGTATGTACTTCACACTTTTATATACATCTAGAGAACCATGTGTCCATTTGTGCATTCAATCACACAGATTTTTGAGAGTCTCAGAATTTAGAATCCAGGTCTGTGGTAGGGTAGTGTCACAGCCAGGCTGGCCCTGGCAGGAAGGAGACTCAGAGGCAACGATTGCAAGGTTTAACACGCTTTTAACTACCGCGGCTGTAGGCTGAGTCGCCATTTCACACTATAAACACGGCTTCATAAAACTCACCTACACACCATTGATAGTTATTAATATATTACACAACGCCCAATATACCTTCACCAACGATCACCAACACTGATTCCAAACTAACACTCGTAATCACCCTTTTTATACACCTGTGACACCTGTCTCACATGTTTTGCAGTGAGAAATTTAACCCCTTCCCTGCCACCCAATATTCCCCCCCCCACACCTCTGCACCAGAGGGCTTTCACCCTGCCATAAGGTCATAGTAACTTATGGCCTGTGGTTTATTGGTCTAATTAAAAATGTATCTTTAGGAGTTCATAAAGTCTTATATAGATACTTCATGGAGGGATACATACATAAACACTTTACCTATATGCAGTGGTTTACATCTAGTGGTGGGGCATCGTTTATCTATGTTGACAAGTCAAGGAGTTTCTTTTTCACTCTGTCTTTTAAAACGACTCTATTGAGAGCACTGTGGGTAGGTTGCTAGCCCTCTGCTGGAGAGCTTAAGCAGTAGTTTAATTAAATGTGATGTGAGAAAGTATGCCACTCCCTCCATGTCACCTGCAGATCACCTGTGGCTGCAAACAGGGCTGAGGACTGAGTTTCGGAAAATGCTTGTTTTTGTGCATCCCACAGTGCAATCAGACCCATAAACTGGCCATCAATCTCATGTCTGGATGGAGGGTAATGTTGTGTAATGGCCCCTCCATTAGCCCTGCATTGCTAATGGTTGTTTACTACAGAGGTAGGAGCTGAGCTGCAACTGCACTGCTCATAGACAGCTGTTAGCTGAGGCTCTCACTGAGGCACAGAGCTGAGTCTGCAGGATACGCCCTCCTGCACAGATCCAGATTAATATTACTACTCTGATTGCTCATAATCCTTAAGTTATATGCTGGAGCATTTCAAAGGGCCATTTGTGACTAATTTCACTTACTCTCTTAGCTTGATTTGAGTCTGGTCTCAGAAGTGAAGGTACTTGAAACCTGACATGTTGGCAAGCAAGATATTTTCACTAATTCTGTGTTAATTTAATAATCCATAAAATAAACATACTGCAGAATTGATGGTGATTTTATGGCCTTGCATACTTTTCCACTGCATCATCCAGTTGTAAACTATAGAATTAGTATAAACCACTTTTGCACAGCAGATAATACTATTGTAAGTCAGTAGTAGATACAATACTCAAATGTTTTAGAAGTGTGTATCATGAACAAAGACATAAGTACAATTCCTTACTAATAACATACAGTAATCCTAATGGGGAAATGAAAACAGCGCTTCAGTTTAAAAAGTAGTTCTTGTAGTTGCTTCTGTCAAGGACTGCTGTATGTAGATGTAACCGGAACGCAAGCCGTACGCAGGGTCTTCAGCATCAGGGGCCTTACCTACAAAGAACAAACAGCAATCTAAAAACTATTTTACTAATTTAAGTAAAGCACTGAGTGCTGTTCCCTTTCTCTCTGTGCAGCTATGAGAAGATCATTAGTGGGAAGTATATGGGAGAGCTGGTGCGGCTGGTCCTGATCAAGCTGGTGAATGAGAACCTGCTCTTCAACGGAGAGGCCTCTGACATGCTGAAGACCAGAGGCAGCTTCGAGACTAGATTCGTCTCCCAGATTGAAAGGTACATTTCAGCCAGCAGGATGCCAGCAGATTGTATCTGATTAAGGGACCTTGGCTCTGTACAGCGGTAATATCAGAATGGCAGCTGTAAAGTTATGAGGCTGCCTTTGGCAGAATGCTACCACAGTGGCAACATTTTTATATTTTTGAAGTACCAACGCTCAACTTTGTTTATACTAAATAAAAGAATAAAGGCTAGTTCATACTTCTGTAGATGGTCAGGTGACATGACCAGCTAGAGACAAATTCAATTCTGCCAGTCACTCTCACTTGGGTCACCAGATAGAAATCAGCTTATACCAGTACATTACCAATTATTAATACGAATTACATACAATGATTGGAAGCTACTATTACCTTTTTATAACAGTGATTCTGGGGACCGCAAGCAGATCTACAACATCCTGACATTGCTGGGCCTGCTACCCTCAGAGCTGGACTGTGATATCGTGCGCCTGGCGTGTGAGAGCGTGTCGACACGGGCGGCTCACATGTGTGGCGCGGGGCTGGGCGGCATCATTAACCACATGAGGGAGCAGCGCAGGGAGGAGGTGCTCAAGATCACGGTGGGCGTCGACGGCTCTGTGTTCAAGCTGCACCCCAAGTAAGATCATGTAACTGTTTTAGCCATGAGAATGGGGTAGGACAAGAAATTAAAACACACACCATCTGTAGCAAGTACGTTTGTTTCAGTGAGCTGCCTGTCTCATGACTCATTCATTTGTTCTGAAAATTGAACCAGGCATGTGGCCTCTACTGTTTAAAAGCTGCATCTCACTCAAAGTGACAGACTTTAATAGAGGACTGATAGCAGGCTATCAGTTGGCAGGTGCTTTAATATGGTGTTCTTATAATCCTATATACAATTCCTTTCCTCTTGCAGTTTCCAACAGAAATTCCACGCAGTGGTGAAAGAACTGGCGCCTAGCTGCAACATCACCATCATCCAATCGGAAGAGGGGAGTGGCCGGGGGGCAGCTCTGATCTCAGCAGTGGCTTGCAAGATGGCATGCATGCTGAGCCAGTGAGGTCACTGCAGCCTTTAGCCACTGGGGGCAGCCTCTCTGTATACTACTGGACCATTTTACAAACATCAACACTGTGCCAAACTGGGCATCTAATGTAAGGGCTTTTCTTTCAGCCTAGATCTCTATCCTGGTATCCAAAGACTTGGATTAGCTCAAGGGATTCAGATCAGGAAGAAAAAGAGACATTCATAGCAGTAAGCACAGATTCCCACTCCACTGCTTGACAGATCAGCTGGCTTCACATCCTGTACCAGGAGTTCCTTCAGACACAATGTTCTGTGTTCAGATTGCCAGCTTGAACTTTCCAAATAAAGAGTTTGTAAAGAGATATGAAACTGAAATAGAGTGAGTTTTTCAGTCCCTCTCCCCAGTAGGGTAATTCTTTAAGTCCAGCAAATAAAAACACAAGAGCATAAGAAATTCTTGAGGACGAGAAGAGGCCATTCAGCCTAAGTAAAGTTTTATCTAAATGAAAGCATGGTACCCAGTGCTTAATTTGCGCTGAGCCGCAGCCCCATGACCTCTGACACCTCATACATTATGAAAGTTAAAAATCTCATCCTTTGTTTTGCTCTCAAAAGCTAGCTGTCTGAGAATTTAGGAAGCGCATGTTCTTTGTTTTTGTTAGGCAGAAAGAAAAAGGATGCCGACTTTTGTAAGAATCAGTGTAATTCTAGTATCTTGATTTGGAGCAGTGTAAGATTTATTTTCCTAATTTTCAAGTAATCCCAGGCTGCTGGCAGAATCAACACTTTATAAACTTAGTTAAAACCATTTAATTTGATGTGTTGCAGCCAAGTAATCACGGTGTATTGCATTTCTTGCACGCTGAACTTGAAAATAAAGCTACTGGAAAGTTTAAATATTTCAGTGCTGGTGGAACACTGCCTGGTATATTGTATATATTTTGTGTGTAAATGTAACGGTTGTATTATTTAGAAATACAAATCATTGTAAATAGGACATTTCAGAACTTTAGACTGCTGTATTATGTAGGGCTGTGCAGAGCAATTGAAGTGTAAGGTTAGGCATAAATATAACTACTATGGCCAAAATGACTTCCTCTTTTAAATTAGCTTTCAAATCATTGGGTGATTTGTGACTTTGTATCGACTGCTGATCATAGCTAATATGCTTTAAAGACATTCATTTAAAAATGAAGTATAGCCAAGTCAACAGTTGTGTGTAAGCTTGGATCTCTTTATTAAGCATATTTGGCAGAGCAGGAATGAAGCTGCTTTTCACCACTGGGATCTGTTGAAACAAAAATACAAACCAAAGTCATATCAGCATTAATATTACATGATTGTAAGGAAACTTGATTGCATTGTATTGAGGTAGTGACCCAGTGAAAGATTTACAAGCAGCTTTACTCTTGACAGGGAAAACTGAATACAAGTTCAAATGAGACTTTTCTATCAACTAGGATCAGTGTAGCTTTTACAGTAGCTCAAACAGGACAGGAGGGAAATGTATTACTATTGGGAATTGTATTATTATTAAATGTATTTGTTAAATTATCTCAGGATAATATTTCAAACAAAAAATAACTTCTATGAGAAGACAGTGCACACACTTCATTTCAAACACATACAGGTAATCATTTTGAATAGGGTTAGCTTATTCATCCATACACTCAGTCCTAAAATAAAATGAAAGAACGTGTTTAGACATAGATGTTTAAATGTAGATTTTCAAAATTAATTCCCTAGTCGTTATTATCAAATTTTTATCGGACACCAATAAAGTAAGCAAACCTAAATAAAAGCACTTGTGATTTAGAGACGTGTACTGCAAGCAGTTCCACCCTGTTTAATAGGTTTATAACTGGGGTTCTTTCCATACAGTTAGCCATTGCTGTTGAGAGTACATATATACAGTGGAAATAGACTCTATCAAACCTATGACTACTGGCATTTTTTTCTTATCACACCTGCTTCTTCACTATCCTAAAGGTCCCTGGCTTATCTAGATGATATTGTGGGCCTGCCCAGACGCTCAGCATTAGGGAGCTACATGTTTATAGTCAAGTGGAATTGCAGTTGCTGGATTCAATTCAATTACCTGTGAAGTATTATTCTGTAAACAATAAAATATATCTTTGAATAAAAAAAAAATCTGCTGTGTTTTCTTTCTTCTTGTTCCTTAAACAGAAACACATTCCTTTTAGGGAAAACAGATAACTTCATAATTGAAACAGTTGTGTTTAAGAGGTCAGATTAAACTTTCTAGGGGTTTACTAATTTAAAGCACAGCACTTCTAAATCTTGTTAACCCTATGTTGCTTTGCACCTTGCATACTAGTAATTGGATTACAGTAGGTTGTCTAGATTACATTTTTGACAAGAAAAGGTTTAAAAGCTTGAATTATTTTAATTTCCATTAACATATTGTCTAGTATTCTGGAAACTCCTGGTATATTACCAACATAATGTACAGTATGTAAGAACATAAGAACATAAGAACATAAGAAAGTTTACAAACGAGAGGAGGCCATTCGGCCCATCTTGCTCGTTTGGTTGTTAGTAGCTTATTGATCCCAAAATCTCATCAAGCAGCTTCTTGAAGGATCCCAGGGTGTCAGCTTCAACAACATTACTGGGGAGTTGATTCCAGACCCTCACAATTCTCTGTGTAAAAAAGTGTCTCCTATTTTCTGTTCTGAATGCCCCTTTTTCTAAACTCCATTTGTGACCCCTGGTCCTTGTTTCTTTTTTCAGGCTGAAAAAGTCCCTTGGGTCGACACTGTCAATACCTTTTAGAATTTTGAATGCTTGAATTAGGTCGCCACGTAGTCTTCTTTGTTCAAGACTGAACAGATTCAATTCTTTTAGCCTGTCTGCATTTGCCTAGACTGAACAGAGGAAATCCTTATAAAAGTGTACCAGGATAAATGTGCATGATAATATTTCTAAGCTTTGAGTACATTTTCCAAGCTGAGTAAATGTATCCTCTTTGTCATTTCCAAGCTGAGTAAATGTATCCTCTTTGTTATTTCCAAGCTGAGTAAATGTATCCTTTTTGTTATTTCCAAGCTGAGTAAATGTATCCTTTTTGTTATTTCCAAGCTGAGTAAATGTATCCTCTTTGTCATTTCCAAGCTGAGTAAATGTATCCTTTTTGTTATTTCCAAGCTGAGTAAATGTATCCTCTTTGTCATTTCCAAGCTGAGTAAATGTATCCTTTTTGTTATTTCCAAGCTGAGTAAATGTATCCTTTTTGTTATTTCCAAGCTGAGTAAATGTATCCTCTTTGTCATTTCCAAGCTGTGTAAATGTATCCTCTTTGTTGAAGTATACAAAAGTAACAAAATGAATCCAGCACCTCTTACACAGATTTGTCTGAATACAATATGGCCTCAAAGTGATGGCTAGGTAAGATGTACAGAAATTAGTTTATTAGCTTTACATCAGTTCATGTTTTTGAATACATTTACTCTACTTGCTGGTTGATTACACAGTAAGTTGTCCGTGCATTTAAAGTTACAAATTGATTTTCCAAGCTAGTTAAGATCAGGGTTTTATACCATTGTGCCAGCTGTATATCCTCATAATGCTCCACCAATGCCCTTACCAAGCATAACTGCAGCAGAGGAAGCAACTTTTCAAGCCTTACAGGGTGACATGCTGGCCGGCTGGAATGAGAGTCAACCCTCAGCCTTATCTTGTCAGGTTCAAAAGAATCCTGGCAATTGTCTTATCTTGTTCCAAGGGGACAGTGCTGCAGATTCCCATGTAGGGACTATGCTCCCACTGTTGTCCTATTATAGGACACTGTAGATAAGGTGTGCTATATAACCTAGTCTTGAAGAGTGCCAAGCAGGAACTCGGACTTCACAGCACAGGCATGGTGAGTAAACAGTAGCTTTGAAATCTGCAGCTTCTTTTCCAAGGGAATATGTTATAGTCTGCTTGTCTACCTCTTCCAACACTGAATATATTATTTGAACATTGTGAATACTTGATTGTCATCAAGTAATTTTTTCCTTAAAGTGCCTGCCTTAACATATTTTCTCCACTTGAAAAGATCTTAAAGGTGAAGTTTTATTTATGTCTGCAGTGCTGCTGTTTTCTGTATCATTGTGTAGTTGAACTTTTAATTCTCAAGTCAGCCCTCTAATCAGTGTTGGTCTGCTGAAATTGGAGTCCACCAATGCCTTGTGTCCCTTTGAGGAAACACTGAGCTCTGTTACTTGCATGTGCTAGAGGAGTTCATACTGGACATGGACCAGCAAAAAGTATTGGAACTCTATAACTATGAAGCAGCATGAAGAGCTCTGTTACTGTATACGGTCTGTAATAGCCAGATGTCCAGTAAACTATATTTCTTCAAATAGACTGAAACAATCACTCAGTGTCAAAGCTCTGTAATTCTAAAAGAGATGTGAATACCAGATCAATTACATGTATTGACAATTTAAAAACAGCAATCATTATATAAGTATTTTATTGTACTTAAAAATACATTACCTGTTGGATATAGTTTCCTTTAATGAGTAAGTACTATAGCTTTAAATTGAATTCTTTTTTTATTGTCTTACCTTTCTATAAGGTTTGCAGTCATTTCGAGTGGTTCTTATTGCAATTACTCAAATTTGTTTTTAAGTTCAGAAAATGCTCTTCAGTTCTCGTTGCCTATTATATAAATATGTAAGTTGGCTAGATCCGCCAAAGTGTCAGTGCCATGGTCATCAGTTATTTTGGATCAATGCATCTGATACTCATATGTGCATCAGAAGTGAGCTGATCAAGCCTACAGAACAGATGTCTCTGGCAAGCTAGAACTGAAGAGCAGCCCCTGAACTTTTAAAGCACACTAACTCAGACTTATACTAATAAAGAATACAGTATTAAAGGGACTCCTGAGTGGTGCATCCAGTAAAGACGCTCTGCTTGGAGCCTATAACCTGGATGGTGCCAGTTCGAGTCCAGGGTATTCCATTGCCAACCATGGACGGGAGCTCCCAGGTGCTGCACACAATAGGCTGAGCACCACCCAAGCGGGAAGTGCTTAGGCTGGCCAGGGTGTCCTCAGCTCACCGTGCACCAGCAACCCCTGTGGTCTGGCCAAGAGCCTGCAGGCTTGCCTATAAGCTGCCCAGAGCTGCATTGTCCTCCTACACTGTAGCTCTGTGTTAGCTGCATGGTGAGTCTGCAGTGTGTAAAGAAGCGGGTGCGAGCAGCAAATGTTTCAGAGGACAGCATGTGTTCGTCTTCACCCCTCCCAAGTCAGCGCAGGTGAGCTGAGCCTAAAAATAATTAGACATTTTAAATTGGGTGAAAATAATAAAAATGACTGGCAACGACTACTACATATATATATATATATATATATATATATATATATATATATATATATATATATAAAAAAGGAATGCAGTATTGAGTCATTGCAATATTAACCATTCAGAATGATTCAACCTCATTAAGAAGGTAAGAGGACTGCAGAAAAAGAAAATGTAATTTATAGCTCTTTACTCTTTGAACTGGTGATTGCTGTCAAATATTGAATATTGTCCAAAGAGAATATCCTTTTTTTATGAGCAGGCCAGCAGGAAAGCAGCAACAAAGAGCAAGGCAGCAGCCAAGCGCACACAGCGCGGTTCCTCCAATGTCTTCTCCATGTTCGAGCAGTCTCAGATCCAAGAGTTCAAGGAGGTACAGTACAGCCATCAACACAACAGGCCTTCGTCAGGTTCACAAGACCTGTTGTGTTGAATCGCATAGTTCTAATTGTTTGTTTGCTCATTTTAGTAAAAACATGTTTTAACTAATAAAATGAAGAAAAAAGACAAAACTTTTTAAAAGACTACAGTAAATCCTGTCCTATTTTTGAGTGTGCAACCAATTGGTCTCTGGGACTTCACTCTACAAACTAAGGTTGGTGTACCTATTTGAGAAGTAAACGTAAGCTGGCACCTCATTTGGTTAAGCACTGTAGAGCACAGATGTTTCTTTTTTTCTAACAAATAATTATAGGAAAAATCTTGCATAAAAGTTTTGAAGAAATAATGTCTGCAATTATTTATTTCAGCAATTTTTTTGCAAAACTCAAAAAATGATAATTCAAAAGTATTCTTACTCTGACAAGGAACATGAAATGAATAGCTAGTTGAGGCACCTTTAGCAATAATAACCTCTTTTAAATGATTAGGATATTTGTTAATGAGCTTTTGGTACGATTCTTTTCTAATATTCTTCAATGCAACATTGTTCCAGCTCATTCAAATTCCGAGGACTTCTGTTCTGCACAGCCTTCTTCAAGTCATTCCAAAGATTCTCAATCGGATTTAGATCGGTATTTTGACTAGGACACTCCAGGACCTTGATTTTATTCTTCTTTAAGCATTCTGAAGTAGATTTTGATATGTGCTTTGGATCCTTGTTGTGTTGGATTGGCCAGTATCTTTTGGTATGCTATGGAATCTATTTTACCATGTATAGGAACAATATTTCCTGGCTATTAGAGATAAAACAGCCCCATAGAAGGATATTACCACCTCCATGCTTGACAGTAGGTACGGTGTTCTTTTCTTTGTATGCCTCACCAGACTTTCTCCAAACGTAAAGACTATCAGTATGACCAAATAGCTCGATTTTTGTTTCATCACCACAAAACCTTTGACCAGAACTCATATCCATCATTCAAATGCCATTTTGCAAACAAAGAGATTGTCCTTGTGACATTTTCCTTCCCATTTTCCTTGCAACCATTGAGACCTTCACCATGCAATCCTCGACCTGGTTGAAATGGAAACCCCAGACCCACTTGCAGCCAGTTCACTTTGAATATCTTTGGCAGTCAATCTCGGATTGTTATTAACCTTCCTCACAATTCTTCTACTTGTTCTTGGTGAAAGTACCTTCTTTATTCCAGACCGAGGAAGCTTGTAAATCTTCTTGTATCCTTCTCCAGCTTTATGACAAATAATTTTCAGCCTAACATCTTCAGATAGCTCTTTACTTTATCCCATATTGACTTATTGGTAATGACAGCAATCATCCTATGCCTAACCCTTTATACTCTCTAAGAATGTTCACCTACAATCCAGCATCTTCTAGATTTTTTCTAGAATTAGGTTCTCATTAGGTTATCATATTGAAATTACTAGTACCTTGTAGACAATACTATCATAGCATCAAAGGGTATGAACACATATAAAAAAGCATTTTTTTTTTTTGCAAAAAACTAATTGTTGAAATAAATAATTGTAGAATATATCTCTTGTATCCTTTTTTTCTTATCCACAAAAACAACATTTTTGCTTCAAAAGATTGCAGGAAAAAAGTACCAATAACAAAACAGACAAAAGCTGTATAAAAGCACCCAGTTTTGGGCAGTTTCTGCATTGGTTTTGTTCCTTTTGAGCAGCAATGCTACATCCCAGTGTGCCGCTCTGCCTGAATCACTTTCATTCCTGTGTTTTATTGCTATTTTTATTCTGTTTCCAGGCCTTCAGCTGCATCGATCAGGATCGAGATGGAATCATTAAAAAATCTGACTTGAAAGAGACATACGCACAGCTAGGTACTTTATCTTTAATTATTATTATTATTATTATTATTATTATTATTATTATTATTATTATTATTACAGTTTTTCACAACCATTTACAAACATTTCCTGAAGTTATACTCCATTTACTCAAAACTATAAACACAAAACAAAAAACCCATACCGTACTGTGCAAACTTCAGAAGTCTCAAAATGCGACACTCTATTCTAAAACATGTTATCTTACATCTAATTGTAACTTTGCCTTCAGATGGTACACAAAAGCCATCAGATAAATAAACCCTACTGAAGAACCATTACACACAGGTGAGAGCAATGGAAAACAGTATTATAAATATGCTTTTTCAGTATTACCTCTATAAATCTTGCACTTTGCAACAGCATGCTACTGTAATCTGTATAAATTATGTTAGAGAGTATGCGCAAGTGTAAAAACAATCCACAAAGACCAGAATTTTCAAAATTTTACTTTGCTAGCAGTCAAGAAAAGTTGGGAAAACAAACGTAGCCCAAGTAAAAAATACTTCAACTAAAGTAAGAGAATATATACTCATTGTAGGTAAAGAAAGAAAAAGGAAAAGTTTATTCAGTCTCAGCATCCTGTCGCCTGGGTCAGACTAGAGGTTTCCGTCTACATCACAGGAAATGTTTTCCCTGGCCAGGCCTGGTATGCCTGATCCACCCCTCCAAAGCTATGTCCCCACAACCCCCCATAGCCTGGAAAAGGTTTTCCCGGCCATAGTGACTGCGGTCGTAGACCTTCCACCGCCATGCTGAGAAAAACTCCTCTATGTGGTTAAGGAATGGTGAGTAGGGTGGAAGAAACAGACTAGAGAATGTTGGGTTGTCATTGAACCAGATGCATACCAGAGCAGCACGGTGGAAACTGACATTGTCCCAAATGACAACGTAATAGGGCTGCTCTGGCCACCCTGGCTCCCTTTGCTCCTGTTGGAACAGAGCATCCCATAGACCATCAAGGAAGGTGAGCAGATGGCCTGTGCTATATATGCCAAGGGTGGCATGGTGGTGGAGGGCACCATGGTGGCTGATGGCTGCATAAAGAGTGATATTGCCTCCATGCTGGCCAGGGACATCCGCAATTGTACGGTGGCCAATAATGTTTCATCCTCTTCTTCTTCTTCTTCAAGGTTGACCAAGTCGCATGAATCTCATCAGAGATAATTGCTCTTCTTGCTCTTCCTCTTCCTCATCCACCTCCTCTCATTCACACCCTTCCTCTCCCTCTACCTCTCTCTCCGTTGCTGACAGCTCACCTGTGGCCCTTTTATTCTTGCCAAGGTTCTGATTGCTTGTTGAACAAGTAAGCTTAATAGTGTTTGCACTTGAGAACTGTGTGTTAATAGTGTTGAGTTTTAATGACTGGAGTTTGGTGTATTGAATGGCAGTGCTCGCTACATGAAAACATGAGGTTTCATTGATGAAGGTTGTGCTTTATGAAGAGAATTGTATGTAGGGTTTAGCAAAAAAGGTTTAATGAATTTTCAATTTGCGTGAAAACAGGTGAATAATGCTTATAGTTTTGTTGAAATAATCTTTCTTTTTGGTACCTAAACTAATGGTTTGGGATATTTTGTTCATACAACCAGTTTCAGTATATAAATGATTGTGAAAAACTGTATTATTATTATTATTATTGTAGTGTTCCATCGTTAAGCAGTGTTGGGGTATTGTTGAGCAGTGTTGGGGTATTGTTGAGCAGTGTTAGGGTGTTTTACAGTAGTGTTAGGGTATTGTTGAGCAGTGTTGGGGTATTGTTGAGCAGTGTTAGGGTACTGTTGAGCAGTGTTGGGGTATTGTGCTACAGTGTTGGGGTATTGTGCTGCAGTGTTGGGGTACTGTTGAGCAGTGTTATGGTTTTGTTGAGCAGTGTTGGGGTATTGTTGAGCAGTGTTGGGGTATTGTGCTGCAGTGTTGGGGTATTGTTGAGCAGTGTTGGGGTATTGTTGAGCAGTGTTGAGGTATTGTTGAGCAGTGTTAGGGTGTTTTACAGTAGTGTTGGGGTATTGTTGAGCAGTGTTAGGGTATTGTTGAGCAGTGTTGGGGTATTGTTGAGCAGTGTTGGGATATTGTTGAGCAGTGTTGGGGTATTGTGCTACAGTGTTGGGGTATTGTGCTGCAATGTTGGGGTATTGTACAGCAGTGTTGGGGTATTGTTCTGCAGTCTGTATTTTCCCTTTCATACAATTCCATTGACTATGAAGTTCTCAGATGTCACTAAATAGATTTATTTTCTGGTTTACTTCCAGATATCATGTTTTTATGTTTGCTAAAACAGATTTAATTCAAAACTCCACATTTGAGGCCTATTTATGAATTAATGAATGAATGTGCAAACATAGTAGCCCAGAGCCTACATACTATAAAACGAATGTTCCAGTTAGCACTCTGAACTGCTGGATTTAGAATCTGAGTGCTTGAGGTTGATTATAGAGAAGTCAATCCTGTGCACCAGCATGAAGCCAACGTATCCAAGACAGTGAGCCTGTGTGTTTGTGCTTTAGGGAAACTCAACGTGAATGATGATGAACTAGAGGAGATGCTGAAGGAGGGGAAAGGTCCCATCAACTTCACTGTCTTTCTAACGCTCTTTGGGGAAAAGCTCAACGGTATGTAACAAAAACAGGAAATTGTAATTGTTTGTATTTTGGTGACAGTTATGATATATTTCCTAAGCATATAATACATTTTGAATGCCTAATGCATTATGTTGATGCCAACAGGGCCCAACCTGAGCTTGGTAATTATGATTTCCATTACATGAGAGTGGATGTTAAAAATGCTGATTTGAACTCAGCTCTTAGATTTACAGTAAACTAATGTGATCCATCTGCATCTCCATCCATTTGTGTTTCTTTCCATCTAATGATGCAGATATCCTTCTGCCTGGTGTTGATGGCTGAAGTGTAATGATGCTGCACATGAGAAGTGCCATCATCAAACTAATAGTGTTATAGATCAATAGATGAGCGACAAAAAGACTGAGCAAAATCACCCATGTGGCCTAAAAAGGACTCCCAAGGATGTCTTCTCTCTAAGTACATCTGGTCCACCAGAGAGTACATAAGAACATAAAAAAGTCTACAAATGAGAGGAGGCCATATGGCCCATCTTGCTCGTTTGTTTGTTAGTAGCTTATTGATCCCAGAATCTCATCAGGCAGCTTCTTGAAGGATCCCAAGGTGTCAGCTTCAACAACATTACTGGGAAGTTGGTTAGAAATATCTCATTGAAGAACAGAAACAGAAAACAATATACAAAGTGATTGTAAATGGCAGGAAGAACTCTGAGATACTTATTCCTTTAGCTATTCCTTTAGGAGTCATACTGTACTACTATCTTGCCGTGTCCTGATTGGGAAAGTCATATTTACAGTTTTACACTAATAATCTGGATGTCTGATCTTGATTTTACAAAGGCACTCTGCGTCTGTGTTGGTTTGTATATGGCTATGCTTGTTTTTTTGCAGGTACTGATCCGGAAGACATTATCCTGAATGCATTCAAACTCTTTGACCCCAACGGCACTGGAGCAGTAAACAAGGACGAGTGAGTACAACCAGAGAGACCGGAGAGGAGAGAGGGGCTCACATTGAACTCTTATTAACTGAGGATGAGTGAGTACAACCAGAGAGACTGGAGAGGAGAGAGGGGCTCACATTGAACTCTTATTAACTGAGGATGAGTGAGTACAACCAGAGAGACTGGAGAGGAGAGAGGGGCTCACATTGAACTCTTATTAACTGAGGATGAGTGAGTACAACCAGAGAGACTGGAGAGGAGAGAGGGGCTCACATTGAACTCTTATTAACTGAGGATGAGTGAGTACAACCAGAGAGACTGGAGAAGAGAGAGGGGCTCACATTGAACTCTTATTAACTGAGGATGAGTGAGTACAACCAGAGAGACTGGAGAGGAGAGAGGGGCTCACATTGAACTCTTATTAACTGGCTTACAAAACTCTCGTCATATTCAATACAATACCAATCAGGGGGTAAAATGCTCTACCCAGCTATGTATTCTGCATTGGTAATAAATAAATCATTTTGGGGTACCACCCCGCCTGTGGGATGCCTTACCTATGGAAATCCTTTGCATTTATTTGAAGAGAGCACAAATACCTAGAAAGAGAATGGAAAGAGGGGGCTTGATTGACGTTTACAAAACCCTAAATGGTACAGAAAAAGTTAACCCAAGACATGACAACAAATGTAACACACATATAAAGATGAAAAAACATACATGGAAGCTGAGTAAAAGTAAATTTAGAATGGAAAGTAGCAAGCACTTTTTCACATAGTTATAAATGCATGGAATAGCTTACCACCATCGGGTCTAAAACACTGGGACCATGTAAAAGACATCTAGAATCTGTCCTATTAAATTATATACCCATAGTCGGGGTGAATGGCGTGTGAGGAAGGCATGAGCCTTGATGGGCTGAATGGCCTCTTATTCCCCAAATGTTTATACAGTATGTTCTAATCTATACAAAGATAGTATATATTTATTATGGTAAAGGGGTTGAGTAATATTTTTCAACTGTCCTAACTGCTTTTGGAAGGTTGTATACATAAGTAAGCAAAAACACATGAGACTGTCTCAGGGGCACTGCTGAGGCACATTCTGCTTTTCCTGATTGGAATGAAATGATATCCAATCCACTGGTTGTACTCTTGTTTTTTAACCATATTAACTAGGAATGTCAGCTGAAAATCATGATTCAGGAAAAACAATCTATGTGATATCTAGCATGGGAGTGTCTGTGGATGTATACCTAAGGAGGTGTTTGTGGTTTGCAGGTTCAAGAGGTTGCTGATGACCCAGGCTGACAAATTCACTGCAGAGGAGGTGGGTATCTAAAAGCTGAGCGGAGAATCAATCGCAGATGCTCTTATATTGGAGCTGGGTTTCACCTGCTTTCATCTCTTGTATTGGGACTGGGTTTCACCTTTCATCTCCTGTATTGGATTCACCTTTCATCTCCTGTCTTGGGGCTGGGTTTCATCTGCTTTCATCTCCTGTATTGGGGCTGGGTTTCACCTGCTTTCATCTCCTGCATTGGAGCTGGGTTTCACCTGCTTTCTTCTCCTATATTGGAGCTGGGTTTCACCTGCTTTCATCTCCTGTATTGGGGCTGGGTTTCACCTGCTTTCATCTCCTGTACTGGGGCTGGGTTTCACCTTTCATCTCCTGTATTGGGGCAGGGTTTCACCTTTCCTCTCTTGTATTGGGGCTGGGTTTCACCTTTCATCTCCTGTATTGGTGCTGGGTTTCACCTTTAATTTCCTTTATTGAGGCTGAGTTTCACCTGCTTTCATCTCCTGTATTGGGATTGGGTTTTGCCTGCTTTCATCTCCTGTATTGGGGCTGGGTTTCACCTTTCATCTCCTTTATTTGGGCTGGGTTTCACCTGCTTTCAACTCCTGTATTGGGGCTGGGTTTGATTCACTTTCATAGCCTTATACTTGGGTTAAAATTCCTGCTCAGCTCATAAGTGAAATGAGATGGTCCCTCAACTCATATGCACCCCCACCCCCACCCCTTTATGTATATAAACAAACAGCACACAGCTCAGCACAATTCTGTAGTGTATCCTTTAGAGAGGCTAAGGATTAACTGCATCCATCCATAACTATAAAACTCATTGGCAGAATATGTACCAATTCAAAAAGAAACATAACATTATTTGAAAATGTTAGAGTAAAAGCAAAATCAAGTGTAATAAAGCATAGGTAAACATTGTAAACCCCAGAGATGTATATTAAAAACAAATCATGATAAACTATGGCAAATGCACAGTAAAACCATGGGGAAAGTGCAAAATGAACATACAAATTTACAGTTTACAGGTCTTTCTCAATGATTCAAGGGCTGTTAGTCCAGTCAGTCATAAATATCTCACACAACTGGTGCACAGAGCTAGACAACGACAAACACACTGTTCAAGTCCATCCCAAACATGTTCAACTGGGGTGGCCATTGAAGATGCCTGAAGATGTCATGCCTCTCAAACCATTCACACACAATGTATACATTATTGTCTTGAACAGAAATGTTGGCCCATTCCATTCCTGGTCTTTGTTCCAACCTTGTTCTTAATTGTTTAATGCAACCAATTAAACCTCCATCCAGATCCTGAAGTAGTTCATTGTCTCATTTTAACTGATAAATCAGGAATGGAATGGCCCTCCAGGACTTTGAATGGACAATCCTGGTCTTGAAAGTAGCCATTGCAGTCAGGGTGCAGTATTGTTGGGTGGACTTGATCTGCAAAGATGCACTCGTTCAGTCTTCCATAGCACCAACAAGAATACTGGGAAAACAGGCCCTCCACCAGGGCGATGCCAAATCCATAGAGGCAGGAATAATAAAGTAGCCAAGCAGCATATCTGTAACTAGAAACCCTATCGAATCTGTATGGTTTATGACCTAGGCAGAATGTTATATTTTCAACCCTATAGGTGGAGCAGGCATTTTCGGTCACACCCATTGACGTGGCAGGAAACATTGATTACAAATCCCTTTGTTACATCATCACTCACGGGGATGAGAAGGAGGAGTCTTGAAGGGACACTCCCCAAAACAGACCACACCTGGAAGGTGGGAGGCCAAGGAACCCGAACTGTGCTGGAGGGTTCAACCCTGCTGCCTTGTGAACTGTCACCACTGACGCCTCAGAATGGTCATAGCTAACAAACTAATTCATAAACAGTATTTGTTGTGCACTTCATACTTCACTCTAAACATCTGAAATGTGCAGTACTGAAAGAAACACATGTTATTGCAAACATGCATTTTCATTTTAAAACACATTATCTGGTGCTGCACTTAATTTCTCAGTTTTTTTACCTTATTTGCAGGAAGTCTGCTTAATGCATTTCCTAGGACCTAGGCAATTTCAGCAGTCTTCAAAGCATGTTGCTGCACAGCAAGACAGTTATAAAGCAGCAAGTTGGTTAATGACGTGAAGCAAAGTGTTTAAAGGTTGAGGTCTCTCTCTCTCTCATTGCCCTTCCATGTTAATATTTTCTGTTAAAATGCTGTCACATTTCTCACAAAATAAAGGAGTGTATTCTGAGATTTCATTAAAGTGTGTGGGAGTGCAGGATGAGTCACACAGCTTGGAGGATGCCAGTTCGGGGGTCTCCGAAGGGGGAGTCACATTGGCTCTGACGCACACGGGTTGGGGATGGGAAACCAGCAGGGATTGCTTCTCTTCATTGCTCAACAGTGAACCCTAGTGGCCAGACGCCAGAGTGGATAAGAGGCAGGGCTGATCTCTGATCTCTGGACTCAGTAACCTGCCCCCCTCTGCTCTGGATTGCTTGGTGTAAAAGTGATTCTGGCTTTAGGCTGTGAGATCAGAGGACACTCATATGCCCTCAGAACATCTGTTCTGTGTGGGGACGGTGCAGTGAACAGAAAAAAAACATAACTGGACATTTCAAATTGGTGGAAAATAAATCAAATAAAATTCAGTCATTCTAAATTTGTACACCTTTTTTTTTAAAAAGTATACACAGTGTATAACCACAACATAACATTGTGTGCAATGCAAGCTCCTTTTTTCTGTTAAGAACATAAGAAAGAACAACAAATAATACTAATTGAACACAATATTTGTGTAATTGCAATAAGAACCACTTTGCGTGATTGGAAACATCAGAAAAGGTCTGAGGACAGGAAAAATGATAAAAGTATGTAGCATTATTTGTGCCAAAACTATCATCAATTAATTCTGCATTTCATCAATTAGTTAATAATTCATCAATTAGTTAATAATTCATAAATTTACACCTAAATTTGTCATTTGTCAATTCATCCATCAATTCATAAATGCATTAATCAATACTTGCAGCAATTAATAAAGTAATGTCAATTCTACCATATGAAAGTCTTGACAGGCTTCTGGGTGAATTGATTGCTCTGTGATTGACCTGCAAATTAATAAACTGAAAGATGAACTGTCAATCTCGCACTGTGCCAAAAAGGTGTAACCATGTCTAGCCAATTGAAGCAGATGCTCAACTAATGAGAATCCAGTCTCTAGCAAAACTGCTTCAGCCAATAACCTTGCAGCTTACTAGAAAAGGCGTTTCAATCACCTCAGCCACTAGCAAAAAAATACCCCAAAAAAACACAGAATCTATCTCATGATAATTATGGAAAGATCTTGATGGAATTCCAAATTATTATTATTATTAGTAGTAGTTGTAATAGTAGTAGTAGTCCTATTTAATGGCCAATAGCGGACCACACTAGCTACCCAATGGCAGCCAGTAAAAAAATTTGGTTTAGCATTCTATGCGCAGGTGTGTGGTGATGTCATGGACCAGGAAGAAGCGAGACAACACACAGAGACGTGGAGTTTTGGTGATAAAAATAAAAACACACCAAACACACAACCCCGTGTGGGAGAAAACGTGAACCTTTTATACATCTGTACTGAGACTCGATTGCTAATCAATCATTCAACTGGAGTCTCAGTACATCTGCATGTGAATTAATTAGTGCACTCCTGTGACACACATTATCTGCATATGAAGTGATGTGCAATCCTTGTGCCTAAATACAAATTGACATTTTACATTACTCATGCTCATAACCCACATTATATCCCGTGCATCTATGCATACAGTATACACCCACATTAAACACCTAACATATAAACATAAAGACGCACAGGGGTGGGCACACTGCCACACACTCCCTAAGCAAAAGCCAACGGACTCCATGTGGGGAGCAGAAAGGGCATGTGGCGTCCGAGTCAGTAAAGATACTCAGGAACTCTCCTGACGCGATGGCCCTGTGGAGGACTCTCCACCCTAGATCCCCAGCTCATCTTGGGACTAGCGGGGAGTACAGGGCTTCCCACTGAGGACTCTCACCCTCTGGGGGTTGGAGGGCCTCCTGCCAAGCGATTCCTTGGTGGGAGACAAGGGCAAGGAAGTTGAGGGTGTGCAGCACTATTGCGTGCAGGGATCTTCTTGACGCAGAGCAGAGGGGGTCGAGGAGAACTGCTGTCCCCCTAGTTGCCCTGGCAACCAGCGACTCGGGAGTCAGCCACTCTGAGCGTTCTCTATCCAGGAGATCCCAGACTCTGGTTACTTTAACCGAGATCAACAGCTTCCTCACCACGGGGGATTCCAATGCCTGTGCACCTGGATGGGGGATGGGGCTCCAGAAGGAATTCCTCCCCCTCAGCCAGAACAGCGTCTTGGCCAATGGAAAACATACTCTGTGTCTTGTGCGGGTCCTGGTAGAAGACCAGCAGCTCAGGGAAACAGATTCCCTGGAGATCTATCCAGAAGAGCTGCCGATCAGAGCCCAGGTTGTGCAACTGGCGCAAGAGGAGGGAGGCAAGCACACACCACTGTGGGGCTGTGTCTGCATACAGGTATCTCTGCAAGGGCTGTAGATGGAAGGTGTACAGTTGACTCTTGATGCACACTAACCCTTGCCCTCCCTTGTCCAGAGGGAGGCACAGAACCCTTACAGAGACCCAATGCTTTCCGGCCCAGCAGACATCCTTCAGCTTCCTCTGGACCCTGGCAGCAAACTCAGAGGGAGGGCTCAGGATGGTGAGTCTATGCCAGAGCATCAACGCCACCAGCTGGTTGATGACCAGTGCCCTGCCCATGAAGGAAAGCAGTTTTAGCAAACCCGGCCACAACCTCAGTCTCGCAACAACCTTATCCTCCAAGTCCACCCAGTTGGCTGCGACCAAGGTCTCCGCGGGGCTTGGATGGACCTACTAACAATCTAGAGCATTTGTTCCAGTTGATCCTGGCAGAGGATACGGCAAAGTAAATGCTCTGGCAGCTCCGCATCCTCTCCAGATCAACCGGATCGAAGGCCACAGGAGCACGCTTGTGTCCGACGCGCCACGCACCATCCGTGTGAGCCTTCTGCGAAGGAGGCAGAGGAAGGGCTCGATGCAGAGTGCATACAGTTGACTGGACAAAGGGCATCCTTTATTTCAATTATTTTAAAATTAATTTTCTGCTTTCAAACATAATACAAAAACAATGAGGAAAAAAAACTGCATTAGTGTACGGTGACATCGTTGAAAGTAAAATAAGTAAATACAGATATGTATAGGCTAAATCATCTTATCAGCCATACAGCTCACAATCAATAAACAACAGTACCTGCATTGGATACACAAAAAGATTAAAAGGGTGGGAGCTGGGTCTCAGACTATTGCAAGAAAATTCAGCCAAGAGTAATAAAAGGAGTTAAGGAGAGGGAGCTGTAAGTTGTCAAAATATGAGAGAAAGGGCTGCCATGCAGTATAGAATTTAATGTTAGAATTAAGAGTGAATCTATTTTTTTCAAGTTTGAGAAATTGCATGATATCTCTATCCCAATTTACATGAGAGGACGGGGCAGCTTGCTTCCAATTCATCAAAATAAGGTGGCGAGCCAGAAGAGATGGAAAGGCCAGTGTGAAGTAGACCATCCGGTGCAACTCCAAATATTGCTATAAGTGGTATAGGATCAATGGGCAAATAAAACATTTGGGAGAAGGTCTCAAAAACAAAGTTCCAAAATGCGGTTCGCCTAGGACAGGTCCAAAACATATAGATCAACGAGGCTGGCGCATGCTTACATCTATCACATGTAGGAGTAATATTAGGATAGATATTTGCCAATTTAGTTTTAGACATATGGATGCAATGGAGGATTTTGAATTGAATCAGAGCGTGATGTGCACAAATAGAAGAGGAATGTACTCTTGAAACAGTAGAATCGCAAATGTTGTCTGTAAAACTAAAGCCAAGATCCTGCTTCCAGGCAGCTCTTATAGTAGTTATTGAAGGACAGTTTAAAGAGAATTGTAACTTTTAGAACTCATGCCCCCACATTGAGGATTAAGTTTAAGTAGAGAATCAAAAGGGCATTCAACAGGTGCACTGGAGAAATGGAATATTACATTTTTGAGAAAGTTGCTCAAAGGAAGCAAAATTATCATCAATATACAGTGCAATGAAAAGGTATTTGCCCACTGTTTTCTTCATTTTTGCACAGTTTGACACTGAATGTTATCAGATCTTCAACCAAAATCGAATATTAGGTAAAAGGGGCCCTGAGTGAATAAATAACACAAAATGTTGATACTTATTTAATTTATTATTAAAGAAAGTTATGCAACACCCAATGTCCCGTGTGAAAAAGTAATCGCCCCCTTAGACTCAATAACTGGTTACGCCATCTTTAGCAGCAATAACTGCAACCAAACGCTTCCTGTAGTTATTGATCAGTCTCTTGTAGCGCTGAGGAGGAATTTTGGCTCACTCCTTCATGCAGAACTGCTTCATTCAGCTTCAGCTCATGGACGGATGGCCTGACATTATCCTATAGAATTCTCTGATACAGAGCAGAATTCATGGTTCCTGCAATGATGGCAAGTCGTCCAGGTCCTGATGCATCAAAGCATCCCCAAATCATGACACTACCACCACCATGCTTGACCATTGGTATGAGTTTCTTATTGTGGAATGCAGTGTTTGGTTTTCGCCAGACATAATGGGGCCCAAGTTGGCCAAAAAGTTCCACTATACCATATAGGTAAAAAGTTCCAGAACTCTTGAGGACCATCCAGGTGCTTTTTGGCAAACTTGAGACGAGCATTCATGTTCTTCTTAGTGAGCAGTGGTTTCCGCCTTGCTACTCTGCCATGAATCCCATTTTTGCCCAGTGTCTTTCTGACGATTTTACGCCTTGCTCTTGGAGAGATTTTGGCAGGACAGCCACTCCTGGGAAGATTCACTACTGTCCCAAACTCTCTCTATTTGGACAATATGGCTCTGACTGTGATTTAGTGGAGCCCCAGAGCCTTGGAAATGGCTTTGTAACCCTTTCCAGACTGATCGGATTCAACAACTTTTTTTCCGGAGGTTTTCAGGAATTTCTTTTGATCGTGGCACAATTTGCCTCTAGAACAATCTGTGTGTAATCTGTACTTCACTCTGATGGTGAGGGTTAGGGTTAGTCAGATTTACATTGGGCAGGGCTGGCATAAATCAGGCCTGATTGTTAACCAAAGACCAAAGATTGTTATCCCTTTAATTGGGCTGAGTTAGCTAGGGGGGCAATAACTTTTTCACACCTGAAGATTGCATCTTTGATTACTTTGCACACCAAACAAATGAAAGAAGCACCAAACTTTGGTGTCATTTTTTTTCTACTACAACCCACAAAAAGATCTGACCAAATTCAATGTGAAAAATGTGCAAAAATGCAGAAAATCAGACAGGGGGCAAATATTTTTTCACGGCACTGTACAGACAATTTTACAAATTTCAGACCCTTATCATGCCATGCCAGGAAGAAAACATCACTCAAAGAGGGTGCAAAATTATGATTCATAGCAATGGGTGAAAACACTGATTTAGATTGAAAACCAAAATTCTGTCTGAACTGAGGCCACATCCTAAGGGAATGTCTTACTACAGGGTTAGAACTAAACTGTGTGAGAGAAAGATGCAGAGAGGGAAACATAAGTGCTGCTAAAGATGTGGGCTGACAAGAGGCAGCTTCAATCAGTAACCAGGCAGGCCATGTCTGCTGTAGATGTTGGTGGAGCGAGTATGTGATACAACATTATTACCATAACCCTGGTTCCCTGAAAAGAGAATGACAACCATTACCGAATGGGAAGAGCAGCTCTGACCGTCAATCTCTGAGCAAATATACAAAAGCTGCCCTATCAGGGCCCTGCTGTGAGGGGGAAGTCCCACCCACCTCCTGCTGAAGAGGGACGTCCTCACAGTAGAACATTTTCTTTCGAAAACAGAGGTCAGCTGGGGACACAACCTCAAAGGGTAATGGATGTCATTCTCTTTTCAGGGAACCAGGATTATGGCAATAACCCTGGTTCCCTGAAACGTTCCCTTTCAATTCAAATGATAACCATTACCGAATGGGAAAGCTGTACCAAACGGTGATAGCAACAGAGCCCACCTGACGCCTAACGGCATGCCGTCTGCAAAACTCTAGAGCCCAGAGAGGGTCTCGTTCAGATGTTGCTTTGATAGGGCCTGACCTCTAGAGTGGGACTCGTAGCAGACAAACAGCTGGTTGGACTGTCTCCAGGATGCCGTCCTATCCAAATAACAGCGCAGAGCCCGAACTGGGCATAGCGTGTGTTGTCTACAGTCCTCCTCTGACTCATGCGGGGGAGGTCTGAACGTTTCCAAAACCACTGATTGGTTAATATGGAATGAGGATACCACCTTCGGCAAAAAGGATAGATTTGTTTTTAATGTTATCCACGAGTCACTTCCAGTGAAAGCCATACATGTGTCATCGACGGACAGTGCATGACGCTCACTTACTCATCTGGCAGACGTAATGGCTATTAAAAATGCCACTTTTAATGAAACAGGGCGCAGTTCTGCTGACTTCATGGGCTCAAATGGGGGACCCATAAGGGCCTACAGTACCAGTTCTACATCCCACTTGGACCATACTTTTCATGGGAGGATGAAACCTCCGAGCCCCTTTAAGAAATTGCACTGACAGGAAATGTGCCCCAAGGGACACCAAGTCAATGTTGTCATGGCACACTGATATTGCTGCCAGGTATACCTTCAAAGTGGACGCTGATTTTCCTGCGTCAAACAGGTGTTGTAAGAAGGTTAATACCATCTCAATCGGGCAAGTCATCAGCTCGTGACCTTCGGCAAGGCACCAGTCTTGGAAAACTTTCCATTTATGTGAGTACTGGGCTCTAGTGCTTGATGCCCTAGCAGACTGTAGTGTTTCTACTGCTGCATCTGGCAAACCTCATCTTAATAGACGGCTCCATTCAATGGTCAGACCCAGAGTTGTAGCTGGGCTGGGTTCGGGTGCCACAATAGCCCCTTTGCTTGGCTCAGGAGGTCCTTGCGCAGCGGGAGCTGCCACGGCTGATCCGACAACATGTCGGAGAGGAGAGCAAACCAGGGACATCTCGGACATCTGGGTGCAACCATAAAAACCATTGCTCTCTCTACCCCAATCCTCTCTAGTGTCAGGGGTAATAATGGTAGAGGAGGAAACACATACAATAACCCCTGTGGCCAGGGGTGAGCTAGTGCATCTACTCTCAGGGGACCCCTGTCTCTCTCAATGGAGAACCATAGGGGGCAATGAGTGGACTCGGCTGTGGCAAAGAGGTCTACTCGTGCAGTACGAAACCTCTCCCAAATCTGCTTCACCACTTGAGGATGCAGCCTCCACTCCGAGCTGTCTGGAGCTCTTCTGAACAGGATGTCTGCTGCCTTGTTGTCCACACCGGGGAGGTGAACCGCCCTGATGGAACACAAGTTTCTGTGGGTCCAGGGCAGGAGTCTGTGCACTGCGTGGTGAAGGCCCTGGTGGTTTATGTAGGCTACCACTGTGATATTGTCCGTCCGGACCAGCACGTTTGTGCACTAACTGCTGGCGAAAATGAGATAACACCAGGTTCACTGCTTGCAGCTCTTGGGCATTTATATGCGCTTACTGCCAATGTCCCTTCCACTGACCTCTTATTCGCCTCTCATTCCAGACTGCTCTCTAGCCCAGGCTGGAGGCGTCCGTAGTGACAACTTCCCTTCTGTGAGGGGAGTCGAAGGGAGATCCGAGGTGCAGATTGCTGGGGCAGAGCCACCACTCCAATGTCTTCCAGCATTGTCTGGACACTCGCACCAGCCAGTATCGATCGCGGACAGGGTGCAACTTGAGCCTATTTACCCAGGCTTGAAGCAGGTGCATTCTCAGCAGCCCTAGGGTAAGGATTCTCGAGGCGGCTGCCATCAGCCACAACAACCTTTGAAATATTCCGACCTGTAGAAGAACATCCTCTCTGAATTGGGAGAGTGTGACTTTCAACGATCGAATCCTGTCTTCTGACAGTGAGGCAAGCATGCTCACAGAGTTCAATTTGATACCCAGGAACACTGTGGACTGAGACGGTAAGAAGTTGCTCCTCTGTTGATGTATGGAGAGCCTTAATCTCGTCTCGACGTGTGCTTTGGAACGCACGCAAACTAGCCAATTATCCAGGTAAGATCCGAATACCCCGCAGCTTGAGTGGAGCCAGTGCTTATCCATGCACTTGGAAAGTGTGCAGGGCACCAGCAAGAGGCCAAACAGCAGCACACAGAATTCATACATGTTGCCTTGAAAGGCGAAGCGCAGATATTTTCTGTACATGGGGCGGGTCGGGACATGGAAGTAGACGCCTTGCAGGTCGATCGATGTGAGCCAGTTGCCCGGCTGGACGGACTGGAGGATACGGCTTGCGGTCAACATGCTGAACTTCTTTTGTTTAAGGAACGTGTTGAGGACCCTGAGGTCCATAATAGGTTGGAAACCGCAGTCCCTCTTGGGCACTAGGAAGTACCTGGAGTAGAAGCTGAAGAGGGCATCGCATGAGAGCGCCTGCGCCTATGGGGGGAAGGAGATCGGTACCTCTGCGGCGATTGCCTGCCTCCCAGTGAACGCCCTCTCGAGCAGAGCCCAACCATGATTCTATTGAGGGGTGCCTACGGGGAGGGTGACCCAGGGGTATGGGGGAGCTCCCTGGTCACAGTGGCAGGCAGGGTTCCAGAGGCCCTTTGAGGAGGACCCTGGACCACGGATCTCATCCTTCCCTGTCCCGAGGAGTGAGAATCCACTGGGGAGAGGGCTGTCCTCCTGTGTTTTGTTCTTTTTGAGAACCTCTGACAGGGATAGTAGTCCAAATCACCCGCCAGCTGTCTGGTTGCATGCTCTGACCCTAGGCACCGAGCACAAGAGGTGTGCCCCTCCTGCTTTGGGAGCTTGGCTGCACACTGGTCACACTGGTGGAACCCAGCGGAGGACCCTGCAGAGCGCACTGACATGGTGCGGGGGTGTCGGTGCCAAGCTGTCTGCGTCGGTGTCAGCGCTGAGGTGGAGGCACCAATCGGCGTCAGTGTCAGTGCCGAAATGAGCGCAACTAGCCTAAGTTACTAGACTAAGGCAACTAGCAATCTCAAAAACATTCGTAGTTATTTAGCTTAACGTTATGAATCCAATTTGTAGGTCGAAACTGTACTAATGAGCCAATTTCCAGCACAGAGAAAGCACAATGCAATCTGCATGTTGTCTCAGTGAGGTGAGAGAAAATGGTGATATGCTACTGTGAGGATGACCCTCTTCAGCAGGAGGTGGGAGGTACTTCCACCTGACAGCAGGGCCCTGATAGGGCAGCTTTTTTATATCTACTCAGTGATTGATGGGTCAGAGAGGTAATGGTTGTCATTTCACTTGAAAGGGAATGAATGTTAGCTGACCATAGAATTGAAAATCTCCCAACCTTTTAGGCCGTTGTAAGAGCCCTGCGAATATGCAGGTTTTTCTTATTCCATATAAAGGATGAAATTAGTGTCTCCAGCATCTTGAAAAAAGATTTAGGAATAAAAATAGGAATACACTGGACAAAATATAAGAATTTAGGAAAACATTCATTTTAACTGAATTAATGCAGCCAGCAAGTGAGAGAGGCAAAACGGACCAGCGGATAAAATCTTGTTTAATATGTTCCACTAAAGAGGTGAAATTAGATTTAAAAGAGATCTACATAGGACCTTGATACAGAAATTCCTAGATAAGTAAATTTATCATAAGTAATTTTGAAAGGTGTATCAGCAAATTGACAACATATTGCCGCAGGATTGATTGGAAATAATTCACTTTTATGTAAACTGAGTTTGTATCCAGAAAATTTACCAAACTGATCTAGAGTAGACAAAATATGAGGAAGGGATATAGAAGGGTCAGATACATAAAGAAGGAGATCATCAGCATAAAGGGATACCTTTTGCTCCAGGCCACCACGGACCACCCCACTAACAAGCTGATTACAGCGAAGGGAAGCAGCAAGGGGCTCAATTGCAATGGCAAATAATAGAGGCGATAAGGGGCATCCCTGATGGGTTCCACGCTGCAGAGAACAGTATCCAGAGTTCATACTGTTGGTACAAACGGAGGCAACAGGAGACTTAAGGAGCAATTTCATCCAAGAAATAAAGTTCTCACCAAATCCCAATTTTTAAAGGGTAGCAAAGAGGTAATCCCATTTCACGCAGTCAAAAGCCTTCTCAGCATCTAATGAAATAAACACTTCAAGGTCCGGATGAGCCGAAGGTGTATAGATAATATTTACGTCTTAAGTGAAAAGAGAGTGGCGGTTCTGGATGAAACCTGTCTGATCTAAACAGACAATAGAGGATATTGAGGCTGATAACGTGTAAGGGGTGGCGGGGGGGGGGGGGGGGGGGGGGGGGGGGGGGGGGGGGTGGGGGGGGTGGTGGGGGGGGGGGGGGGGGGGGGGGGGGGGGAAACTTGGGATGAAAATGTTTTATAGAATTCAACTGAAAAACCATTGAGTCCAGGAGGGGGGGGGGGGGGGGGGGGGGGGGGTGGGGTGGGGGGGGGGGGGGGGGAGGGGGGGGGGGGGGGGGCAACTTAAATGTTAATGACAGACATCAACAATGGGAAACTTGGTATAAGGTTTTATTTTGCATTGAGGCAGTCTTCCCAGCGACAGCAAGTGGGAGAAGTACAGGGGAAACACAGCAGCAGCTCAAAGTCAAACAGCCGCGTGTGTTTTTCTGATAACAAACAAGCTGAAACTCGGAGCAGCTGATTCAAATTCAGCGCTGTTTTGAGACACGGGCGAGGGGAGGAGCCAACAGCACAGCAGAACAACGCAGTTAAACGAGGCAGTCTTCCCAGCGACAGCGAGTGGAAGCGACAGCGAGTGGGAGAAGTACAGGCGTGGAAAAGTACAGAGCAGTTTCGAAGCAGTTTGAAAGCAGGTTGACGGCTGCAGAAGAAACTAAACTTCAAAAAAAAAAAAAACCTCAACACGGTCTTCAAGCCAGTAATCTGTGACACCTGCTTGATGTGGGAAATCCGAGAAAACCCAGTGGAGCTAAACCAAGTGTGCGTAAAGTGCCGCGCGATCCAGGATTTGCATAAACTAGTAAGTATGCTAGAAATGGAGCTGGAAGAAGTGAGACAGCAACAGGATCTTGAGGAACTGGCACACCCACAATTCATGGAAGTCTGCATCACCCCTAACAGACTGAAAGCCACCAGGGAGATAGAAGGTCAGAACAGCTGGGTTCAGGTAGGCAGAAGCAGGGAAAAAAAGAAACTTCGTCAAACACCACCACCAGAAATCAAAACAACCAACAGATTTGAGTCACTTCAGAATTGTGATGAGCAGAACCAACAACAAGAGAATGAAAGGAACAACATCCAGGACCCTATTGACAGTGGTGACCAGACAGCAAAAAGAAGGGAGGTCATGATTGTTGGGGACTCCATATTGAGAAACACAGCAAGTTCAGTTCGCAGTTTGGACCCCCTTACTACAACAGTGTGCTGCCTTCCGGGAGCCTCGGTCAAGCACATCACTGAGAACGTGGACAGGCTCCTAGAACGAACAGGAGACGACCCGGTAGTAGTCGTCCACATCGGTACAAACAACATTGGAAGAGACAGACCAAAATCCCTGCAAAATAAATTCAGAGAGCTAGGAAGGAAATTAAAAGAGAAAAACAAAACTGTGGTATTTTCTGGTATACTACCCGCACCTTGCAAAGGACCATATGGACAGCTGGAAATAATTAATCAAAACGAATGGCTGAAGACGTGGTGCACACGGGAAGGCTTCACCTATCTTGATCATTGGACCACATTCTACAACGAGGACTATCTGTATAGACGGGATGGACTGCATTTAAATAACAAGGGAACTAGTCTACTTGGAGAAAAGATCCTCGAGCAGGTTCAGAAGCATTTAAACTAGAAAGGAAGGGGGGAGAAATCAACAAAAAAACAGAAGGGAGACCGCATCAAAACAAGAACAACAACTCAGGTAAGACAACCATTAAATGTATTTATCTAAATGCTAGAAGTATCAGAAACAAAATTCTAGAACTTGAAGCTACTGCACTAACAGGTAACTATGATGTGATAGGTGTTACAGAAACGTGGTTATCTGAGAGTGATGGGGACGAATATAATATTTGTGGGTATACACTGTATAGGAAAGACAGGCAGGACAGAAGAGGAGGAGGGGTAGCGCTATACATAAGAAACAGTCTTGAAGCCCAGGTGTTAAACCTGGACAAAGAAAATAAAACCGAATCAATATGGGTCAGAATAACAGACAAAAATTCAAAAGGCATAATAATAGGAGCATGCTATAGACCGCCAGATTCAGACGGTGAGCACAATAATCTGTTATACAATGACATTAGAAATGTGTGTAGCAAAGGAGAAGCCATACTAATGGGGGATTTCAACTTCCCCCAAATAAAATGGGAAAACCCGGTGGGTAGCGCGAAGGATGAAATAGAAATGGTGGAAATGACAAATGACTGCTTCCTAACACAATTTGTGAAGGCACCCACTAGAGGGGAGGCATGCCTTGATTTAGTCTTTTCAAATAACGAAGATAGAATAACTAAAACAGAGGTCAGAGAACCACTGGCAAACTCAGACCATAACATGGTCTCATTTGAAGTGTTTTTTAAATCCCCAAAAGTAAAGACTAAAGCTAAGGTTTACAATTTTAGAAAAGCAAACTATGAAGGTATGAAACAGAGACTAACAGAAGTAGATTGGAGTAAAATAGAGAAAACACCCACAGAAGAAGGATGGTTGTTCTTCAAAAATGTAGTACTAGAGGCGCAAAACAATTACATCCCTAAAGTAGACAAATCTAAATGTAAAACTAAATTGCCAAAATGGTTTAATAGATCAATTAAAAAAAATATTCAGCGAAAAAAGGCACTTTACAGAGCATTAAAAAAGGACCAAAAAGAAAGTACGCAGAAAGAGTACACGGAACTGCAAACGCAAGTCAAAAAGGAAGTTAGAAAGGCCAAGAGAGAAATAGAAATGAACATTGCTAAGGGGGCTAAAACCAATTCCAAAATGTTTTTCCAATATTACAACAGCAAGAGAACATTCAAAGAGGAGATTAAATGTTTAAGAGATACAAATGGCAAAATCGTAGAGGAAGAAAAAAAAATAGCAAATATGTTAAATGATTACTTTTCACAAGTTTTTACAAAGGAAGATACTGACAACATGCCCCACATGTCATCCAGTTCCTATCCAGTTTTAAATAACTTTAGCATAACTGAGGCAGAAGTGTTAAAGGGACTAGGAGCTCTTAAAATAAACAAATCCCCTGGGCCGGATGAGATCCTCCCAGTAGTACTCAAAGAAATGAAAGAAGTAATTTACAAACCGCTAACCAAGATCATGCAGCAGTCTCTTGACACAGGGGTGGTACCGACAGACTGAAAAATTGCAAATGTAATACCGATCCACAAAAAGGGAAACAAAACTGAACCAGGTAACTACAGACCAGTAAGCCTGACTTCTATTATATGCAAACTTATGGAAACTATAATAAGATCCAAAATGGAAAATTACCTATATGGTAACAGAGTACTGGGAGACAGTCAACATGGTTTTAGGAAAGGGAGATCGTGCCTAACTAACTTGCTTGATTTTTTTGAGGATGCAACATCGATAATGGATAATTGCAAAGCATATGACATGGTTTATTTAGATTTCCAGAAAGCTTTTGACAAAGTCCCGCACAAAAGATTAATTCTCAAACTGAACGCAGTTGGAATTCAAGGAAACACATGTACATGGATTAGGGAGTGGTTAACATGTAGAAAACAGAAAGTACTGATTAGAGGAAAAAACCTCAGAATGGAGTGTGGTAACCAGCGATGTACCACAGGGATCAGTATTAGATAATCTGCTATTCATAATCTACATTAATGATTTAGATTCTGGTATAGTAAGCAAACTTGTTAAATTTGCAGATGACACAAAAGTAGGAGGAGTGGCAAACACTGTTGCAGCAGCAAAGGTCATTCAAAATGATCTAGACAAGATTCAGAACTGGGCAGACACATGGCAAATGACATTTAATA
Source organism: Polyodon spathula (assembly GCF_017654505.1). Lineage (NCBI taxonomy): Eukaryota > Metazoa > Chordata > Actinopteri > Acipenseriformes > Polyodontidae > Polyodon > Polyodon spathula. The sequence continues at coordinate 3,610,098 of NC_054564.1, read as the reverse complement.
GAGAAAAGTGTAAGGTACTGCACGCAGGAAATAAAAATGTACATTATAAATATCATATGGGAGATATTGAAATTGGAGAAGGAATCTATGAAAAAGACCTAGGAGTTTTTGTTGACTCAGAAATGTCTTCATCTAGGCAATGTGGGGAAGCTATAAAAAAGGCTAACAAGATGCTCGGATACATTGTGAAAAGTGTTGAATTTAATTCAAGGGAAGTAATGTTAAAACTGTACAATGCACTTGTAAGACCTCATCTTGAATATTGTGTTCAGTTCTGGTCACCTCGCTATAAAAAAGATATTGCTGCTCTAGAAAGAGTGCAAAGAAGAGCGACCAGAATTATTCCGGGCTTAAAAGGCATGTCATATGCAGACAGGCTAAAAGAATTGAATCTGTTCAGTCTTGAACAAAGAAGACTACGTGGCGACCTAATTCAAGCATTCAAAATTCTAAAAGGTATTGACAGTGTCGACCCAAGGGACTTTTTCAGCCTGAAAAAAGAAACAAGGACCAGGGGTCACAAATGGAGTTTAGAAAAAGGGGCATTCAGAACAGAAAATAGGAGACACTTTTTTACACAGAGAATTGTGAGGGTCTGGAATCAACTCCCCAGTAATGTTGTTGAAGCTGACACCCTGGGATCCTTCAAGAAGCTGCTTGATGAGATTTTGGGATCAATAAGCTACTAACAACCAAACGAGCAAGATGGGCCGAATGGCCTCCTCTCGTTTGTAAACTTTCTTATGTTCTTATGTTCTTATGTTCTAATGGCTTCTGTTATTTCCTCAATAGAAAAGGGCTCTTCTAAACTAGCCTTTGATTGGGGGTTGATAAAAGGCAGGTTGAGGTTCTGAAAAAAAGTCAATTAAAGAATGATCCATCACAGATTCACAAATTTGAGTAAAACCATTAAAACATTTTCATTAATAGCTTTTTGCTCCGTTGTAACAGAGCTTGATTGTGTTTGAATTACAGTAATCAAATGAGAAGCACTGGATTGACACAGTTGGTGAGCTAATAGCTTGCTCGCTTTATCACCATGTTCATACAAAACATGACATGGTCTGAGTATTTGTTTTTATACACATTGAGAGGCAAGTAAATCAAATTTCATCACTCATTATACAAATCGGGGGTGAGTAAAACAGCATACTGCTGATCCAGCTGGAGAATAATCTCTT